>NC_056743.1:582826239-582923739 GCF_019279795.1 Protopterus annectens | reverse complement strand
TCATTACCTAGAATTTGAAATGCTATGTCTTTTTTTAACAAATTGTATATTATTTTTATTTTTCACCGTTCTACTACCTTATTTACGTTTGTATAACTATTGTAAAATTGTCTATATCCTGTGGCGCTTTTCTCCCCGGGCCTCCATTGAAAACAGGCTCTTCAAGGCCCAGTGGACTATCCCAGTCATCAAACTGTAATAAATACATACATACATACATACGTTTTCCCCATTTTTAACTGGTTTTACTGCAATCGACATGGGAGTTGCATACTTCTCAACTTTTATTTTGTTGCAGAATTCTGGACCAAGCCAAAAGTAATGTGGTAGGGGGAACGAAGACTGAAAATCTGTGACAATTTTTAAATATTTCTCTAATTCACTTAAAAAGTTGCTAAAGTAGGTTTTGCATTAACATCATACCTCTTTAACTTCTTTGCTTAAGAATTCTGGGCAAATCCAAAAATATTGTTAGAACAAAGGATCAAACTCTGACAGTTTTAAACACTGCTCTGTTTCACTTAAAAGGTTAATACAATGACAGGTTTTGCATCAATACATGTTTTCTGAACAATAAGTATGAAGTTCTAATGTTTGGCATTACTGAAGGACTGTAGTCCTTAGCAATTTAACAGAAGCTCAAAAGACTTTACAAATGGCAGGAACAAATATGAGGCAAAAATCAGGGAGCATTGAGAGAGGTAAGGTACCCTGAAGTAGCAACAGCAGAAATACTAAGGGATACTAAGAGTTCTATCCTGATTTGGTTCACGTGTTTCATTCTGCACAGGAATCATCAGCAATTTGACAGAAATTCTGTTCAGTGACAGTTTTTACTTTCAACAAAGAAGGAAAGAAAGAGAAAAAGTATACTACTCACTGTCAAGTGTACTCACCGACCTTCAATGGCTCGTACTTCCACATTTACTTACCTACCAACAGCTTACATGTGTATTTAACATCCTAGTCAAGTGTACTCAGTGACCTTCAATGGCTCGTACTTCCACATTTACTTACCTACCAACAGCTTACATGTGTATTTAACATCCTAGTCAAGTGTACTCAGTGACCTTCAATGGCTCGTACTTCCACATTTACTTACCTACCAACAGCTTACATGTGTATTTAATATCCTAGTCAAGTGTACTCACTGACCTTCAATGGCTCGGATTTCCACATTTACTTACCTACCAACAGCTTACATGTGTATTTAACATCCTAGTCAAGTGTACTCAGTGACCTTCAATGGCTCGGATTTCCACATTTACTTACCTACCAACAGCTTACATGTGTATTTAACATCCTAGTCAAGTGTACTCAGTGACCTTCAATGGCTCGTACTTCCACATTTACTTACCTACCAACAGCTTACATGTGTATTTAACATCCTAGTCAAGTGTACTCACTGACCTTCAATGGTTCGGATTTCCACATTTACTTACCTACCAACAGCTTACATGTGTATTTAACATCCTAGTCAAGTGTACTCAGTGACCTTCAATGGCTCGTACTTCCACATTTACTTACCTACCAACAGCTTACATGTGCATTTAACATCCCAGTCAAGTGTACTCAGTGACCTTCAATGGCTCGTACTTCCACATTTACTTGCCTACCAACAGCTTACATGTGCATTTAACAGTGTACTCACTGACCTTCAATGGCTCGTACTTCCACATTTACTTACCTACCAACAGCTTACATGTGTATTTAACATCCTAGTCAAGTGTACTCAGTGACCTTCAATGGCTCGTACTTCCACATTTACTTACCTACCAACAGCTTACATGTATATTTAACATCCTAGTCAAGTGTACTCAGTGACCTTCAATGGCTCGTACTTCCACATTTACTTACCTACAACAACTTACATGTGTATTTAACATCCTAGTCAAGTGTACTCACTGACCTTTAATGGCTCGTACTTCCACATTTACTTACCTACCAACAGCTTACATGTGTATTTAACATCCTAGTCAAGTGTACTCAGTGACCTTCAATGGCTCGGATTTCCACATTTACTTACCTACCAACAGCTTACATGTGTATTTAACATCCTAGTCAAGTGTCATCAGTGACCTTCAATGGCTCGGATTTCCACATTTACTTACCTACCAACAGCTTACATGTGTATTTAACATCCTAGTCAAGTGTACTCACTGACCTTCAATGGCTTGGATTTTCACATTTACTTACCTACCAACAGCTTACGTGTGCATTTAACATCCTAGTCAAATGTACTCACTGACCTTCAATGGCTTGTACTTCCACATTTACTTACCTACCAACAGCTTACATGTGCGTTTAACATCCTAAACAACCCAAACAATACTCCATCACTAAAACATCTACTAACCCATTACTCTTCCAATCGTCCTCTTCGATCTTCTAATAAACCTCTCCTAAATATCATCATAGCCAACAATACTGCCAGCAAAGCCCTATACCCCCATAAAATGGCCAAATACTGGAATACTCTCCCCTCCAGCAGAACCACTACTACCACAAACTCCCACTTCAAATCACTACTCAAAGCACATCTGAGAAAAACCTGGATCTGCCCATGTATAACACAACTACCCACCTCTTATCCACTTGCACTCCTCTCAATGTTTCTGTAATGTAGCCAAAGCTCTGTCTTGCAAAGCATTTTGAAAAGATTATTCATACTATGTCTAGCCTTATAATAATCTTACTATTTTTACTCATTGTATCATATAAATTGTAATATGTAACTGTTAGCAATAATTTGTTCTCTTTACACTAGTAATTGCAACTCTGTAGCTTTTTTTTCCCAGACCTCCACTGAAAATGGACCTGTTCCAGTTAGACTATCCCGGCTAACAAATGTAAAATAAAAAAATAAAAACATAAATACTACAGATGACCTGGGATACAACAAAATCAGTTATAGTTAGAAAAGGAAGAGTATATTTTAATGCATTCACTGCCTACTATTTTTTTATGTTATCCAAGGTGATGTTTGATGCAATTTAAATGGGTATAATCATGGCTGGCAATAGGCACACATGAAACCCATGGTCATGGGGATGCGTCCCAATAACTTGCTGCTATGGTGGGCTCTGAGGAAAGAAACAGTAGCATTTGGCCAAATGAAAAGAAACATGTGGGTGCCTTCGTATAAATGCTTGTAGTCTGTGGCAGGCTAATTCTGGCATTTGCCAAGTAATTTTTTCCTCTCCTCAGCAGGCAAAGACTAGCAGAAGGAAAGGGAGAAGATATCTCCAATCAGGTCTGCTTCATACAAGAATGAACCTGATTGGTTGAAGCATTTTTTTTCCCATAAGGCAAAAAGAGTGAATGGAGTGGACATCATCCCAAAGCTACAATTTATAGCTGCTTATTGCAAAAACAGGACTTGACTGGCTGCAGAATTTCACTAACTTCCATTTCCATACATGTCAACTGTTCCTGATTTTCATCATTTTTAGCCCTGTCCTTTGTAAAAATGTTGATTTTCTGGTAAATCACTGAGAATGACTGTTCCTCAGTAATGTCAGACATTACAGTTTCATGCTTCTCGTCGGTCAGGAAATACATGTTAACATAAATGCTGTTGTTCTAGTAACTGTTTATGTGAATTACAAAAATACTTAAAAAAAAGTGGATGATTTAGGGACTTCATCCATCCATTAGTTTTGCTTTGGCCAGAATTTGTTTTATATTTAGCTATTTTTCTTTGCCCTTCTGCTTTATTCTTTCTATCATAGTGTCCCATAGGATTATAGGTTGGTACTAGTGGCTATTGGCCCTGGGGCCTATACAAGCATAGCCATAATATTTCCCCAGCTATTTTTCCCAGGAATTTTACTTCCCCGGTCCCTTGTCTAGCAGGGCGACTGATGTGATCCCCGAGGTGAATTTCCTATCTCTCAACCAGTCGTCAAGTTCCTTCTGAAGAGGGCCAAAGAGGTGCTCAGCTTGACATGTATGGGCAGTCTATTCCAGAGAATGGGGAGATTCTGGGACAGGAATCTATCCCTCCAGCATGTTTTGTTCATTGTGATGACCAGGTTTAGATCCCTGGAGCGTGTGGCTCTGAGGGATTGGGATTTCTTTAAGTGTAACATGTCCAACAGCTGTGGGTTTGACATGGCCTTGTATGTTAAGCAGAGATCACCTCCAAGTAGACGATATGCGACAGAGTATAGGTGGAGTTTTTTTTAGACAATCAGCATAGGGCATCTGCTTTAGGTCTGTGATTCTTTTAGTGAGGTATTTCTGTGGCCTTTCCAACCATTGCAGATGTCTTGTGGGCTACATACCAAATGGGGCGTTGTATTCTATAATGGGTCTAATAAGGGATGTGTACAGTGGGACAATGACCTCCTTTTTCCTGGATGAAAAGCCCTTAGTAATCAGATGGACAACATAGAAGGATTTCCTGACTGTTGTGATGATGTGGTTATCAAAGGTAAGACCACTGTCCACCTGTGTCACCAAGTCGCTTATCACATTTTCGGTGTTTAGTGTACTGCCACTTATGCGGCAATTCATGGGTAGATGTTTTTTTCCAAAGGGGATAACTATACATTTCTTGCCATTGAGTTTGAGTCCGTGGCTCTGGCACCAAGCATCTGTCTCTGCATGGCCCTTTTATAGGATATCCACATCCTTTGGGGATTTGATAATGGCTCCCAGTTTGCAGTTGTCTGCGAACTTTGTTAGCCAGAGTCCCTTGGTGTTGGCCTGTACTTCAGAGAAGTAGATGCCAAACAAGAGCGGTCTGAGGACTGAACCCTAAGGTACTCCACTTGTCACTTGTCTGAAGCTGTATTTGGAGTCGGCTACTTTTACAGTCTGGGTTCTGTCAGTAAGCCAATTTGCGACCCATCGAGTGACGTAGGAATTAATGCCCAGCTTAGTAAGTTTATCTATAATTCCAGAGAGGGGTATGGTGTCGAAGGCCTTGGCGAGGTCCAAATGGGCTGTGTGGACAGTCTTACTATTGTCCACAGCTCTGGAGACTGACTCAATCAGGTTGAGGAGACCAGATCGGCCCTTCATGAAACCAAACTGGGTAAAGTCCAGTGTTTGAAGGTTGCCAATGTCTTTGTTTATAAGTTCCATTATAATGCATTCCATCGCTTTGCAGCTCAGGCTCATTAGGCAGATGGGATGATAGTTCCCAGGGTCCAATATGGACCCCCACCTTGTGGAGTGGGATAACTGTAGCTGTGCGCCACTCATTGGGCATGAAGCCTGAGATGAGGCTATGATTAAACATGACACTTAGGTGAGGTGCCATTTCATTTTGTAGTTCATGTAGTACACAGCCCAGGATGTCGTCTGGTCCCATGGATGCTGTATTCTTAGCTTAGGAGAGTGCATTTTCTACCTGTGTGGCCATGATTACCGGCATCTGGCAATCTTTTGGTATTGAGATGGGCTCTTTAGGGGGGTGAGAGGGGGGTGAAATTGGCACTGAATCGATCTGCTAGGATATTAGAAATATCCTTGGTATCAACATATTTAGTGCCATTCTGTTGTTCTAGCTCAGATCATATCTTGAGTATTGCCATTTAGATTCTTGGCATAACTATAGAATGCCTTGTGGTTGTCCTTAGAATCTTTGGCAATTTTATTTTCATAACTAGCTTTGGAGGATTTTATGAGGGACCTCAGCTTCTTACAGAGGCTGTTAAGGGAGTTTTTTTATCCTGGGATTTTCCTTTTTTCTGTAACAGTTTTTTCCTTCTGTTGTATAAGTTGTTTATGGCAGGGGACCACCAGATTGGCTTCCTTTTTTTGGAGGAGAGCGTCTTGGCTCTATTTTTAATGGCACAATTTATGCACAAGTGGATATACTCATACTGTGCCTTAGTGTAGGATTTGGCAGTCGAACTTTCAGTTTCTGTCTACATGGATGTCATGAAGTTTGTCACTTCTGACTTGAGTAGCATGAAGTTGGCTTTGGAGAAGGTTTTATGGAGGTTTCTCTACTGGGTGGTGGGATGTGGACATCATGGGTAATTAGCTTGCGGTCAGACCTGACCAACGAGGGGGTGACTGCTGGTGTGGAGCATCAATCTCCCATGTTGGTTGCCAGGTCTAGCAGCCTCTCCTACTGACAGCAGCCCATCTCTGTTCCAAGGCTGGAATCAGTGTGGAAACCAAGGACATCCCTTGGGAGATCATGCCGCTGACTGCTTCCACCAGATTTTTTACTTTTCATTTATGACCCAACTCTTGGTATCCTCCACTTCCCTGCATTCAGATGTTACATCCAAAGGCTACACCCCTCTATGGACCACACCTACTCACAGGGAATGCCTAGAACACCACCCATCCTTCTCTGCCAACACTCCAGATGTTAGACTCGCTAATCAATCCTGGGTGACATGAATGGTAGTTAGCACTTTATTTCTCTACACTTTGGGGCTGTCTACTTTACTAAGAATTCTTAAACAATGAAGTTGAGAGGCATGGAGAAAAGCTGCTCATTCTGAGTCTTTGTTCAGTTCTGTGTCTCTAAACTGAAATTCTTACCCTATCTGACTTTTATTCTTTGTATTAATGTATGGCACTACATAAAATGTATTTTCAATTTATTGAGTTTTGACCCCTAGTGCTGGTGTAGTGAAATATCACACACACACACACACACACACACACACACACACACACACACACACACACACACAGACACACACACACACACAGACACACACACACACACACACACACACACACACACACACACACACACACACACACACACACACACACACACACACACACACACACACACACACAAGTCAAACATCTGAGGTTTGCTGGGAATATCTGCAGAGGAAAATGACTGTTTACTGCTGCCTGCTCATTATTCTGACTTTGTACAGCTAATATGATTTGTGTGAAGCAACTTAGAATATTTTAATATGTTACTACTGTATGTGTGGAACTAAACTGAAATGCATTACACAGGCAGGCATTACACAGGCAGACATTATTTTTTAACACAGTTCAACATCAGAAGTATAAACAGAAGTGATTTTGGGTAAGGATGGGGACTGTGTGTGGCTGAAAGTAACTTTCCCTGTTGGCATTTGCTCTGTTAAAATAATGACTAATCCGGCTTTGCAGGACAAGTTTATATTTGTGTGAAATAAAGACAGAATACTTCACTGTGGCTACAGGGTGCCTTTGTGAAAAATAACTTGAATTATATTAACAATTATTACTTATTAATTAATTGATTTATTTAATACAATCAAATATCAGAGATGTTTACATAGTCAAAGTGTTTGCGAGACCGCTGTGAATAAAACTGGCTTACCCATGCTGTTGTTTGATCACTGTTAAACAACAGTTACTGATCTGGCAAGGCAGTTGTAGTGTTACAGTGTATTCTACTTGCTGAAATCACTGTAAACCTAGTATTGAAGTGGCTTATTCTGGCATGTGGGAGGGGTTGGGGGTTTACATTATATTTAAAATTAACAAGTTGGCCAGAATTTCTTTCACTTGACATCGCAAACATCAGCCTTGCATGTAATAGGTAGCCATCTTTGGTGGGCTGACCGAAACAGAATGTGTATGAAAGCAAATGCTCATTGGCACAGTGGTAACAGTTCAGTAGTTTTGCTATTTCATGGCACCTTGCTCTGGTTAGTTTCATGGCTGCATCTTTTTGTATATGGAGTCAGCATGCCCTCCATACAGTAGACTGAGTCTCGATTATCCGAACTAATTGGGACCTAGGGTAGTTTGGATAATCAATCATATAATTCAGTTGGATAAAAAACTTCTAAAATCTTGTTTTTTTCTGCATGCAGGAATACACTTTTAAACCATTCAGCAATTCCACTGGATAATAAAGAATATTTTTCACACATGAGCTGGCTGCAAGCTTCAAAACATGCCCAAGTGAATACGTATAATGTTTGCATATTCAGACTATGATTTTTCCTACCCAAAAACTTTGGAAGGCTGGTTCAGATAATTAACGTTTCGGATAATCGACTCTCTACTATATTGCTTTTTGCATTTACCCATGAGCTCTGATTTCCTTCAGCACCACAAAGACAAGCCAAAGGTGAATCTGTGTTCCTCTGCTTTGCCTGAAGGTGAATGTGTACTGTGTAGTGTGTGTGTGTGTACATAAAACTACCACATATTTTTATCTGTGAAGTCATACAATATTGCTAGGCACACACAATTCTTCTAGTTAGCAATAAAAATGCAGTTAATAAGCTTTTATATTTAAAAAATAAGGCATAAAATGCATCACAGAGCATACAGACCCTTACAGCTTCTAGGGACCTGGCAGTCCCCACATCCCAGACTGTATAAATGGATTTTGACATTGACTTAATGGTGACCTCAATCTTCAACCCTCATGTATTTTAAAACTGTCCCTGCTCGTAGGTGTGCACAGAAAGTTATTCTTGTAGCTTCCATGGGATTCTGGGGATAGTGTAGTCATTATTTCTTTTAGCTTTTGTGGGGCTAGGGACAGTGTGGTCATTATTTCCTTTACCTTTTGTTACACACCTCAGAGGTGTGTACAGATCACCACAGGTGAGGCAGGGACAGTGTACTGCCTAGGTGCAAGAAGATGGGACACATTACTGTGATTTTTGTTTTTTGCTTTCCTCACAAATCAGATGTTCGACATCAACACAGGTGTCGATCTTTTATGGGTAGGGGTAAGGAGACATGTTGGTTATATACATTTCACCACAACAGGTATACATGTGTTACTGTGTTTTGTGTTATTTTTGTCCCAGCATGATATCAGAGAGGTCCACAAAAGGTGGTTGCCTTTCAGGTGTAGTTGTGAGGAGGCATACAGTCTACAATTATGACAGCAGCCACTTAAAATACACAACTGTGGATATGTGTCTTTGTTTTCATCCATATCGAACACCGGGGGGATACAAAGAAGGTGACCCATCTCCCTCTCTCATACTCTCTCTCTCTCTACCTTTTTTGAAGGGTTGGGGCAAACACAATTACAAGACAGGATTTATGTATCCTTGAAAATATTTGTCTTCTCAGTTTGTCAGCTACTATTTTATCACCTTTGGACATTAAGCATTGGACACAACTTTCTTCTTTCTTGAAAGAAACTGCAGCACAGTGGCGCAGTGATAATGTTGTCACCTCACAGCAAGAGGTTCTCCAGTTCGATTCTTGGCTGGGGTGCCTTGTGTGTGGAGTCTGCATGTCCTCCCTGTGTTTGTGTGGGTTTCCTCCAGGTGCTCCAGTTTCCTCCCATGTTACAAAGACATGCATCTGCAGCATTTCTCCCTGGGCCTCTGCTGAAAATTGGCTCTGTTCCAAGTCGGACTTTCCCGGTTAACAAATGTTGAATAAAAAAAATTAAATTAAAAAAGAATAACACTGATTTTTTTTTCCTACTCGTGATTTTTAATTAGGCCACCACTGGATCAAAAGGTTGGAAAAATACTCTAAAACGCATCTCAAAGCATGTATAACCCCATGGCTTCGGGGGCCAGACAGTCCCCAGACCCCAGCTTAATTCAATTATTTCCTAATCTGTTATTACTATGCATTCTTTGCTAGATAGAGTGCATTGAAAAAATATAAAAATAAGAGAAGTTAAACAGAAATTTTTTTCTTAGTCAAAATTTTTGCTCCTGCCATCACTTGATGAAAAGGTAAAAATCCTACATATTTCACTCTAAAACAGCTAAAGCTGTCAAGTAAAATTCAGAGGTGTTCTGTACTGGAAATTCTAAGGCTGGGACTGTAGTCTTATACATGTTATATAGCTGAATATGCTGCTGTTGTTATGTGAACATTTTGCACTGAAATATCAGAGAGGAAACAGATCTAGCCTTTCAAAGAGATACCCCAGTGACTTTAGTTCATGTGCCTTTACTGTTACAGTCTGACATTTTGCATTATTTTTGTTTTCAGTGTGGATTGGTGCAGAGGTCAGCGTTGCCGCCTCACAGCAAGAGGTTCTCCGGTTCGATCCTCGGCTGGGGTGCCTTCTGTGCCAAGTCTGCATGTCCTCCCTGTGGTTGCATGGGTTTCTTCCGGGTGCTCTGCTTTCCTCCCACATCCCAAAGACATCCTGTAGGTGGATTGGATACTCTAAATTGGCCCTTGGCGTGAGTGTGTGTGTGTCCTCTGTGGAAAGTTGGGCACTGGGCTGGCAACCTGACACTGTAAAACTCCACTGCCAATCATGAGCGGACAGGTGATCCACTGTGGTGACCCCTAACTGGGAAAAGCCAAAAGAAGAAGAAGAAGTGTGGATGCCATGATGAACATCTGCTCAGTACACTTAGTAAAACAGTGGCATGAAATGTCTCTTTAATGAGTTATCACTATATTAAAAGTTAAAATATTTCTTTTGAATATAGACTTCTTGGTTTCCACTGGACGTGTGCCCTCCTCTAGCTAAACTCAGGTGTAGTAAAACTGTATGATCACGTAGGCATCATTGCAGCTGGAACAACCACTTAAATACATTTTGCATCTGGTGGTCATGATACATTATTATAAGAAATTAGCAGTAATATTTTTTACTGATGCAAAAATTTCATATATTGGCAAGTACCACCAGTAGTTTTATGTTCATAGGTTAGTACTAGGCTAATTGCCCTTGTGAGCCATTTTAAGCCTAGCCAATTATCCCTTGTGAGACTCAAACCCTGCACCTTGTGTTTGTAAGACAAACACCTTAACTATTAGGCCACCCATGTAGCCATTTGGATGCTCTGGTTTCCTTACTCATTTCACATATCTTAATCATATTACTGGTATGTTCTTACAAAATGAAAACCAAAAGAATACTCTTTTTATTTTTCTAGGGAAAAGTATGTTTTTTTCTCATGCGAAACATGTCTACATTTGAGAGTCTGTTGACTATAGGGTTGTGAAAGTAAAATGTAAGTGTGATTATTATGGGGTATTGTCCTGAGCATTTCATAAGAGTATCTTGCAGCAGTAGAGAGATTACAATTTGAATTTAGGTTGGAATTTAAGGTGAATAGCTTGTATTAACCGACAAGAATGCATCTTTTACCAAACAGCCAGCTAAAAATAAATGCATAGATTACAGTTCTTTTCAGAGTAAAACAAACAAAATCTATCAAAAATGCAAATTTATAATGTAGATGTGATTTTATACCTATAACGAATATATGTGTTTTTGTGTAAATGTGATCTTTTTGCTATGTAATTATTGAAGCCTAGAAAAAAATGGCATCAAACACCCATTTTTTTATTCCAGTTCGAGATAAAACTACTCCTTTGTCTTTGTAGCAGCACCATCCATAGATATTTTACATACATTTAAGACAGTACTATCGCCACAAATTTTCATGAAAAAATATCAAACCATTTTGGAGGTGTCAGCTTTTTTTTTAATACCAAAGCATATCTTGCCAAAGTTGCCTTATTTTGTATGAATACAATTTCACATGCCTAGTTAGTTACTTCAAATAAGTAATAAACTGTTCAAGGCTTTCCTCTGGAACAACTACACTTGCTGGTTGAAGACTGACAAATTAATGACTCAAAAGCAAGAACAGGGACTAAAGATCCCACATTAATACTGCAAGATAAAGTATATTTATAGTCAAAATGGATATTTTATGATGCCTCCATGGATTGATCCTCCTAGCAATCACTTTTCATGATAATGCTACTATGTTTCCAAAATACTGTCACTTTTCATGATAATGCTACTATGTTTCCAAAATTCTATCACTTTTCATGATAATGCTACTTCGTTTCCAAAATTATCAGTTGTTAAGCAGTGGATCACTAAGTCATAGAAATTAACTCCTAAGGCTGGTTTAAAAATTGACTTTATGCTTTATCAACCTTTACTATGAAATCCCCACATTACAGTAAACAACTGTCCTTTATTAGTAATAGAGCTTCCAATTATTCAAGGAGAGATCTTGGCTATTTGTCTGGAATGGACAAAAGGTTGCCACTACTAAAATGGTGACTACAGCCTGGAATTGTTCTTTTCCGCACCTTAATATTCTGAGGAGTCCCCTAGCCAAAAGGGTACCAATCATGACAGACCATCTAAAATTAAAAGTTTTGGTAATTTAGTTCCACGGATAAGTGCATTTCATGGATATATAACTCTTATCATGCTATTTACTTTTATCTATGCAATGATAACCTTAGTTTAGTAGTGCTTGAGTTTATGTTTATAAATTTTTGCCTTATACTAAATTTGTTCATCGACATTTATTTATGGTTCTCCGCAGTTCATATTTTACACTCAAAATGTTTTCTGTGAGAATTCATATTTCTCGATAAGATCGACTTTGTTCCAATGAAATAGCATACCTTTACCATATCCTGCATGGTTGTTCAAATATCCAACACATCTAGTTCTTTTTCCTTTGAGCTCTTCAAATGTGGTGTACTGACTAGGACTGGAGTTTATGTTTACTCAGTGTTTCAAGTTTTGGATTAGATGTGGAATTAATTATTCTCATCAACATAATTACAGCTTAAATTAAATTTTTTTTTGTTAAACTGTATGGACGGATCAAAAATTTCACTTTCAACTCAGAAGAACTACATCTATAGGTTCATAGGTGTGTACTAGGCTAATGGCCCTGGAGCCTTTACAAGCCTAGCCCATAGGATTATCCTGGCATCGTGCCACCCGACCTTAGTTCCCAGTGCCTCTGAGAAGTAGAGACACTGGAGTGATCCCCAGGGTGAATTTTCTATTTCCAATCCACTCAAGATTTCTCTTGAACAGGGCCAGTGAGGTGTTCTGCTTGAGATGTATGAGAAGTCTATTCTAGAGCATGGGCAGTCTCTGGGTTATGAACCTGTCCCTCCAGCATGTTCTGTTGATTGTGGTAATGAGACTGAGATCTCTGGAGCATGTGGTGCGGAGGGACTGGGATTTCTTTAGGTGCACCATACTGCATACTCTTTATGATATAGAGATTTAGTGAAGAAATACCTAAATCTATGGTCAAAATTAGTTGTTGTTGTTGTGTCTTTTGGCTTATCCTGGTTAGGGGTCACCACAGCGGAACTCCGGTCCTCTAATGTTTGGTAATGGATTTTTATGTGCCGAGTTACCATCCCTGACGCACAACCTTCAACGAAGGCACGCTCATTCACGCATGCCTCCACACAGAAGATGCTCTAGCTGAGAATCGAATGGGACAACGTCTTGCTGTGAAGCGACAACACTACCACAGCATATGGTCAAAATTAGTAAAGTTTATTAATATAGGATTACCTAAATCATGTTATTTCTCTTCATAAAGTAGACTTGGTAAAGCATTCTGCTCAGGGGTTCAATAAATGAGCATAGTATACATTGATTATAGGCCAAGGAATATATTTAAACTGCAACTGCACACGAAGTGTATTATTTTGTACATGATGGTGCCTTACTTTTGTTTGTATGTTAATATTTCAATGGCCTCTTGTTGTATAACAAAACTCTTACTGTTATGTTGTTTGCAGTTATTTGTTCTGTGAAACAAAATAAAACTTGTGCTTAAAACAGCATTTTTATTGCATGTACGCAGTTTTTCTGAAACTGTGCAGTGTTGTACATCTCATATATTTCACTAACATATCTTTGCTTCACAATTGTTTTTGCTACACTGTTAACCATAACACAGACTATTTTATAGCTCATTGGCTGACAATCCACATAGACCAACATTCTAGTTCAGTTATCAAAAATAACTAAGTAAATAAAGGGAAAATGGTAAGAGAGACATGGAAATAGTTTAGTTAAATAAGAAAGACGTAGTGAGCAGAAAATAATGTGGCTTAGTCTTAGGTGGGTAATTAATCAGCTGCAAGATGAACTTAGAGAAGACAGCATCAACAATGAAGGCATAACACAAGCATCCATACAGAAAGGGATATGGCATGCCCATAATATATGGTTTGTCCAGAGTAAATGCAGAAAAAAACAGTGGTAATGTGCAGTGCATATTTAGGATGTCAGAGTCTACACTGTGAAGCCTAATGACTTATTTATTTACAAATATTAAAATGCCTAATCCTAGGCACTGCACATACAACATAATTTTTTTACTACTGTTTTTGCTACTTTTCTGAAAAAAAAAAAAAAAATTCTGCTTTTACTGTATTTGTATTTCTTCCTAATTTATTTTGCTTTTGCATCATCTTAAAAGTACTCAGTTGTATTTATTACTTCTTGGTGCAACTCATTCTAAGCCTTTTAGTTTAAGCACTTGGGCTTCAGACCAGTTGTTTTACATTAAAAAGGTTTGTGGTTTGCACTGTAGTGGCAGGACAGGTAGCTTACATCCTCTTCTAAGTTGGGAACTGCTGATTGAGGGCTCAGTGTCAGTTATTCTAAAAGTGTATTAATTCTGGTTTGAGCACTTGGGCTTCAGGCCAGTTATTTTACATTAAAAGGGTTCGTGGTCTGCACTCTTGTGGGAGGAGAGGCTGGACTCTGCCCTTCTGAGCTGGGAATTTCTGGTTAAAGGCTTATAGTGCCTGCATATTTGAACTGCTTCTTACTGAAATTGGTACACCTTGTTTGCTGTAGCATAGACTAGATCCAGGCCTGCTGAATCTAGTTTGTTTGTATAACTTAAGCACTAATCCAGGCATTCTTCAAAGTATTCAATTGTATTTATTACTGCTTGGTAGTAACTTGATTAAAGTGTAGCTATCATTCTAAGTCTTTTGGATTAAGCAATTGGGCTTCAGACCAGTTGTTTTACATTAGGAAGGTTTGTGGCCTGCACTGTGGTGGCAGGACAGGTGGCTTACATCCTTCTAAGTTGGGAACTGCTGATTGAGGGCTCAGTGTCTGTAATTCTAATAGTGTATTAGTTCTGGTTTAAGCACTTGGGCTTCAGGCCAGTTATTTTACATTAAGAAGGTTCGTGGTCTGCACTCTTGTGGGAGGAGAGGCTGGACTCTGCCCTTCTGAGCTGGGAATTTCTGGTTAAAGGCTTATAGTGCCTGCATATTTCAACTGTTTCTTACTGTAATTGGTACACCTTGTTTGCTGTAGTCCTCTCTTAAAACCTAGTTGCCTCGTGGTTTTGGCGTCCTTTCAGGCTTGTTGGCTGTTGGTGAAGCACCCACCAAGAGGAGAAAACGCTGAGAGAAGAAAGGAGCCACTTTTGAGATTTTAAGTATTTTTCCTCTGTTTATTTGCTAAGTTTTTCTGCATAGTTGCCTAGTTTGAGCATTTTCTGGCTTGTTAAACTTGATTTCTGCATTAGTAGCTGTATTTAGAGCACAACCAAAAGCTGTTTACTGAATTTCCTGTTTGCACTTAATTTTAAAATCGTTTTTTCTCAAAACTTGCATATTTTCTGTCTTTGGCCTAGCACTCTTGTGTGGGGTCATTTACTGTACTCCAAAAAAAAAAAAAAAAAAAGCTCAGCACTTGTCTTAAAAGCATCTTCTTTTCAGGTTTAGCACTTTTGTATTATACAAAGTCCCTCACTAGCGAAACCCCCCCCCCAGGAGTACCCACTTCCTTACTAAGTCCTCTCTTATTCAGTTACACCCCTAACTTCTTAATTTCTCTAGCATGTCGAAGGGCCAGATGCTGGCGTCCTCCCCTGTCCAGTTGGTGAATCTGGGAATATTGAGACAATGTTACAATTGCCTCATGTACACAGACAACCCTCTCCTCCTCCCACATAACACAAATACTTGCGAGAGATGCAGCTATTTGGCCAAACTGGAAGCTGAGCTCTCTCAACTCAGGACTGGCAAGACCAGACAGGAGGAGAAGGCAACTACACACACCACAAAACCAGTCTCACATAAAGCTATCACAACAATGAATCAAACACAAACACACAAAGACATACTCGGAGGCTCTGAGCAAAAATTTACCTAAACAGCAGAGGCCTCCAAAGCAGACACCCAAGCAACTGCCACCTCATGACACACCACAGGCAACACATACACCACAAAATCAGTGTGCAAAGCAGTCACAGCCCTTAAGGCCAAATACAACACCAAACATACTTGTCATAGGTGACTCCATAGTCAGACACACTGACGTCCCACTCACCAGGCTGAATAAGGAGAGGGTGACAGTAAGCTGCCTATCGGGCGCTAGAATCCGCCACATAACACAAGCACTCGGGTCACTCCACAGCAAGTACAAATATGACACAGTCATTGTCCATGCTGGTGTGAACGACCTGAGACGTACCTCCCTGGACTACATGAAAAGAGACATAGAGGAGCTCTCTGATTATGTAGCCCAGGCAGGTATGACCCTGACCCTGAGCAGTATCCTTCCTTCACCAAGAATGATGCCACAACATAGAGACAAGATGATCAGCTTTAACAATTGGCTTAATTTCTGGTGTCATTCAAAGGGGATCCAGTGTCTGTCTGCTTGGGATGACATGCTTGACAAGCCACGCTGCTTTGCAAGGGACGGCTTGCACCTGTCACCCCTGGGATTCCGGATATTGGCCAAGGCTCTTGCCACCCCCATAGTGCCTTTTTTAGGCAAGGCTCAAATTCTAAACCTACCACCCTAGAAAACAAAAATGGGAAGAAACTAAGGGTAATGCTGCTCAATGCCAGAAGTCTAAATCTCAAAATGCACGCACTCGAGGCCCTTCTCAGTATGGAGAACATCGATGTCTGTGCTGTAACTGAAACCTGGTTCAAGGCTCCTGAGAGCACCCCCGCACTATCCCGCACTATCAGGTTTTACCTCATATCATGCGTTCCGGCCCCAAAACCCGGACCACACCACAAAAGGAGGGGGTGTATCCATATTCATCAAGGATACCCACACCTCCAGGTTGGTGGCAACGCACGAAGCATCCAAAACCATCCAGGTGCAATTAACCATAGGCAAAACTGCTCTACAATTTGTAGCATGCTACAGGCCACCCTCTCAAACTCAGGAACCCCACACAGCCTTCCTGAAGACACTGGAGGGTATAAATGTATCTCCAAACACCATTATATTGGGTGACTTCAACTACCCGAATATAGACTGGGAACATTACTCAAGCCCCAACTTTTTAGCCCAAAGGTTCCTGGAGTTCATAAATTCAAATGCCTTGGAACAACTAGTCACCGTTCCCACAAGAGGAGAAAATATACTAGATCTCATCATCACAAACATGGGGACAAAATGCTCCACACTGGAAGTATATCCCTCATTGGTGAGATCAGATCATAAACTAATCTCACTGGAAATTCACATCCCGCCCCCACCCCAAACAAAAGACCACAGTGAAGAACTCTAAAGCAAACTTCACACTACTCAAGACTGGTGTGGTATCCTTCAAGGCCCCTGAGCCAGTGGAAACCACAACCCAAGCTGCAGAAGCCCTTACAAATGCCTTCTACGAACACCTCCAGGACTGCATGGATCAGGCAATCCCTAATAAAACCAAGACTCTTTCCACCAAGGGCAAACGTCCAGTCTGGTGGACCCCAGCCATAAACAAACTTTACAATAAGAGGAGAAAGCTGTTACATGATAGAGCAAAATCCATAAAAGAGAAGACACCCTTGATCATTATTAGTAAAAAAATACGAGCACTCATAAAATCATCCAAGGCCAACTTTGAGAGAAAAATTGCCATAGATTCAAAAGACAATCATAAGGCCTTCTTCAGCTATGTTAGAAACCTGGGTGGAATCTCCCAGATATGCTCAGAATTAGTCCAAAATGATACAAAAATAACTGAACCCACAGACATTGCCAACATACTGGCGGACAGGTTCAGTGCAAACTTCACCCCCCCCCCCAAAAGGAGAGATAACTATCCCAGCGGAGTGTAGCCTCCCAGACATCTCAAATGCGCAGGTAAAAGCTGCTCTCTCTAAAGCTAAAAACACAGCATCAATGGGACCGGATGGTGTCCCCGGCTGTGTGCTACACAAACTCAATGAGGAACTAAACCCACACATAAGGTAGCTGTTTAATCTTAGCCTTACCACAGGATACGTGCCCAAGGAGTGGCGCACAGCAACTGTGGTCCCACTCCACAAAGGCGGTGCCCCTACAGACCCTGGTAATTACCGCCCCATAAGCTTAACAAGCCTGGTCTGCAAAGCTATGGAGAGGATCATAATGGAACTCATAAACAAAGACATAGGGGACTTGCAGACATTGGACCCGACCCAGTTTGGCTTCGTCAAGGGCAGATCATGCCTTTTGAATTTGATCGACTACTTCGAAACAGTCACCAAGGCCATTGATGAGGGAAAGGCAGTCCATATAGCCTACCTTGACCTTGCAAAAGCTTTCGACACAATACCCCACTCAGGTATTATAGAGAAACTTACCAGCTTAAATGTAAACCCATATGTCACAAGATGGGTTGCAAACTGGCTAAAGGACAGAACCCACAGGGTCAGAGTTGCTGGCACCATGTCAGACTCCAAGCCGGTCACAAGTGGTGTCCCACAGGGCTCAGTCCTTGGCCCCCTGTTGTTCGGCATCTACTTCTCAGAAGTACAGGCAAACATAGGAGGACTATGGCTGACAAAGTTTGCAGATGACTGCAAACTGGGCCATAGTGGAAAGTACATCGGACACAGATATCCTTCAGAGGGGTCTCACGGAAACTGATAGCTGGTGCCAGAGCCATGGCCTGAAGTTAAATGCCAAAAAATGTATAGTCATACCCTTCGAAAAACAAGGTAACCCCAAGCTACCATATAGGTGGCAATCCACTAAGCACAGAAGAGGTTATCAGGGACCTGGGGACCCAGGTTGACAGTGGCCTTTCTTTTGACACTCACATTGCTAAAGTGGTTAGAAAGACCTTCTACATTGCCCACCTGATCATGAAGGGATTCACATCCAGATCAAGTGAGGTCATTGTTCCCTGTACTCTTCACTTATCAGACCAATGATCGAGTACAATGCCCCATTCGGGATGTATCTCACCCGACACCTGCAGCAATTGGGGAGACCCCAAAAGTTCCTCACCAAAAGGATAAAGGGATTCCAAAATCTGTCATATGCTGCCAGACTGAAGAAACTCCAGCTCTATTCAGTCGCATACCGCCTGCTCAGAGGTGACCTGTGCCTGACATACAAGGCCATGTCCAACCCGGAATTAATGGACATGCTCCACCTCACAAAATCCAAATCTACCAGATCCACTAGAGCAAGCGACTTAAACCTTAGCACGGATATAAATAAGACATGCTGGAGGGATAGATTTGTCACTCAGAGACTCCCTATGCTGTGGAATAAAATCCCGGTCCATGTGAGGCAGAGCACCTCGCTGGCTCTGTTCAAGAGAAATCTTGACCGGTGGATGGGAGATCGTAGGTTTACCCAGGGAATCATCTCTGTGTCACTGCTGGACAGAGGCAAAACAAACTAATGGGCACAATATTTTTTAACATAAGGGGTGGCGTAAGCCACAAAACTTTGGGCTAGGCTTATAAATGCCTTAGGGCAGATAGCCTAGTATGAACCTATGAACCTATAATCAGGACATGAGGAAGAGAAGGGAGAGCCGACTGAGATATTGTTTTTTTTTTGCATCAAATGGAGACAGGCAGTCCCTTACACCTGATGACAAATTCAAAAACAGAAGCTAAGAAAATCACACAACACTGAAGACTGATCTTCCAGCACTGAACGTTGGGTTGACCCATTTCCACCATGTAAAAATGACGGGGAAAAGCCTTTTATAAAGGCTGCATTTGAATGAGATGTTGACCATGGTAAAGAAAAGGAACATTCCAGATTGTGTCCTTCCTAATGCAGAGGGGAGAAATGGGTTGATGTACAATCCCCCCATGAATAACCAGGTTAAAATATATGAGAAAGTTTGTGAGAAGGATATCAGGTGTAAATATAAACAAAATGATTATAAAAAATATGTCTATAACCTTTCCAATGAAGAAGAAATTTTATTAAAGGATTTAGCTGGGGACCCAAACACCAGTATTATGAAGCCTGATAAAGGAAGTGGTGTGGTCATTACGGATAGGAGTGACTACTTAAATGGTATGAATGTTATATTAACAGACAGCACATATGAGGTAGTCTCCCTTAATGAAATACACATATCATATAAGAAAATTGACTTAGGTTTAGAAGATATGTTGTATCAAGGGCAAATTAGGGAGGACGAATTTGGCTATATGATTAATAAACATCCAATGATATCTAATATATTTGACATTCCCAAAATTCATAAAGGACTCAACCCCAAATTTAGACCTATAGTGGATGGGAAAAGATCAAAAACCCATTTTATTCGTACATTTTTGGATTTCCATCTTCAGAAGGGATTGAAGGCATTTTCATATATTACAAAGAACTCTTGACAATTTTTGGAAGGGTTGGACAAAATAAAAATTAATGGTGACATTATTATGGACACCATAGAAGTTTGCAACTTATTTTCCATGATTCCTCACCAAAAAGGGTGTGACTGGTTTGAAAACCAGTTACTAAAAACTGGTATTTTTGATCAGGATGAAATAAACAAGTTCATCACATTAATGGAGGTTGTACTAAAAAATAATTTCATATACTTCAAAGGACAATATTATAAACAGCTAACAGGGGTTGCAATGGGGGTGGCATGCACCCCAATTTTTGCGAAATATGTTCTGTCCTATTGGGAATAGGTACATATAATAGATGGGCCTTTTTATAGTAAAATTCAATATTATACCTGCTTTTTGGATGATTGTTTGTTATATGGAAAAGCACTGAAGCTGAACTTAAGCTTTTTCTTGAATATGTGAATGATACAGAAGTATTTTTGAAATTTACTTATAATTATAGTGAAACACATATTACATATCTTGATGTGGAATTGACCTACAATAAAGTTGACAGAAAATTAAAGTCAGCCATCTATAGGAAGCCTACTTTTTCCAATTCCTATTTGGAATTTAACAGTTGGCACCCTGCCCATCATAAAAAAAAATCTATTGTCAAGGGACAGATGGTGCAGTCTGCCAAAATGGTCACAATTGACAGCGAATGTATAGATGAATTGTCCTTTATTAAAGAGTTATTTCTTAAGAGAGGGTATCCTTCAGATTTATTACACAAAATACAACAGGAAATTATATTTCAACATAGAACAGGATTTTATCATCCTCTGTTAGCAGGTGGTAAAGGATTAAAAATTAGTAAGCAGTGTAAGGAGGGTAGTAATTTGAACAATTATTCAACTATTTTCATTACTACCTTCAATTTGGACACTCCTGATTTTGTTGAAACTGTTCTAAATAATTGAGAAATTCTGTAGAGTGATAATATTGGGAAAAGGGAGGGGGCAACACCTAAAGTGGTATACAAAAAGGACCGATCACTTAAGAATATTCTGGAGACTGCTGCCCTTACTAGTAATAGGCATCAACATAGAATTAAGGGTAGTTTTAAATGTAATATGTGTACTTTTTGTCCATATATTTTGGAAATAACTGAACGGTATAGATTAAACAACACATCTATATTCATTGATGGACATTTTAATTGCTGTAGCCAAAATGTAGTATATGTGGCTAAGTGCCAATCTTGTCCTATTTTATGTGGGGAAAATGTGCAGACAGTTTAAAAATAGAATAGCTGAACATCTGTTGGACATCAGACACGGCAAGCTAACTAATGCTTTAAGTAGACATATCAATATACATAAAGACCACAAATTTTAATTTTTTGTTATTCAACAGGTTGCTAAAGATTCTCAGGGTAGAATCACAGATATTCATTTAGATATATGTGAACTCAAATGGCAGTTGCGGTTGAATGCAACTGAGTATCCAGGAATTAATGAAACTACTGCAATCACATGTTTTAAAATTAAACATTTTAGGTTAAAGTTTTTAGTGCTGTTTGTATACATATAAATATATATGCCTTTTTAATTCAGTATGTTGCTTTAATAGTTAATTTTAATAGTTAAATGATGTTTAGTTAATTAATTAAATTATCAATTAATGATTTGGTATGTTATATAAAAGCTGGGTAGGTTATGTCTCATTGTTCTGAGGACGTCCCTACTGGTGGGAAGAAAGCACTAAACCTTTGTGAATAAAGAATTTTACCCTGCAGTTGCTGTGTGTGATTCTACAGTTTCTTGTGGCAGTTGGTTGAGAAGACATTTGTAGTGTTACAGCAACAAATCCTTTTTACTTAATACTTTCCACAGTATTTAACCAGTAGCAGGGTAACCAGATGAGTATGCATACATGTAAGTCGGCTCATCTAGTAAAAGAATGTTCGTTGATAGTGAAAGAACTGTGGCTGCAGATTATAAATTTTAATTGTAGCAATATATTGAGCATATGTAGAAGTCCATGCAGTTGCACAGAGTGCAGATTTGAAATATGCCAACATTTTGCTCCTATGAAGCCAGAATATTTATAGTAGTAGCAATAGCTGAAGTTAAAGGCAGGTGAACAAGACATGTAGAAGATTAAACACTGTAAAAGAAACAAGCACTTCTTTAATGAAAAAAACTGCCACAGCATGACATGGATATTTTAACAAAGATGGAAAATCCTCACTACAGAAAGTTTTATGCTGCAATGTTGCACAACATTGAGATCTTTGATGTTAAAATGTTAACATATTACAAAAGAAAAAGACAGAAAGATTTTGAAGACAGCTGTGCTTCTCACTGGCAGAAAAGAAGTCTGTAATATCAATAGTATGAAAACATGTTCCCACCGCCATCACAAAAGGGAACACAGAATATAAACATTTTGCTGATTTGGATGATCATACCAGTGAAGCAGATTTTGAAATGTGCAATGATATTATGGAACCTGTGAAATATGATCAGTTAAAAAACATCACCATGTAAAGCTAATTCCCACATCAAAAGTGTCCAGGCATTTACTTAGGGTAGTATATTATAAAAGCAAGGCACTATAACACATGAGGCACAGGGTTGCAGAAAAGGGACGGAAAGAAATTTGAGAATTCTGAAGATGTGGCCACAAGCACTGAATACGTTTTTCATATTGTACTTGCAAAGGAAAAGTAGACAAATGGTTGCACATGAAGGAGGAGGAGGACTGGTGCTAAATGGACCACTGGGAAAGTGATCAGTGAGGAAATAGAAAAGGAAATGTAGGGATTTCAAGGATTACTAAAACAAGTAAGGTTATGTAAGGTGCCTTTTTAGGTGGAAAAATGTGGTAGTACATGTCGGACAGATGGAAACAAATGTGCAAACTCTCCTTAACTGGAGTTATTTTATGACACCAAGTGGAGGTTGATGGTTCCCTTGCAAATGGATGCTCTGAAAGGAGGAATGCAGTTACAATTTTGTTGGTTTAACTTTCTTCACAGGAAGGGTTAGGAAAAACCTGGTGTAGACTGGTAGAGGTTTTGAATGCTAATTCTCTTGCAAATGGAAAGCAGTATGATTTTACTCTACAGAAATCCTGCCTGACTTACTTTGTCTGCCTGTGACCAGGTCAGCAGTGAAGAATACAGTGGTACTCCTTCAGATGTGGAGTATATCATGACTCGAGTATGGCCTCAGGCACACTGCTGCACCACACAGGAGACAGGAGAGGAATGGAAAAGGCATGAGGTGAAACTGAACTGGCTGGTTAATCAAAAGTATTGAGTGGCATTTTGGTGGAGGTGTCTAGAAAAAAAAAATCTGTAAAAACTTTTGGTACTAGGACATTCCTATTTAGCATACGTGTGTCAAATGTTATGCTAATGCTAGCCAGCAAGACTGAACTTATTTGCCAAAAAACACAAAACTAATGAGGTCATCACAGGTGGAGGGATAACCTCCAAAGAAATGTACTACAAACTATAAGGTGGCAGACAAATGACAGTTTGGTAGTTGGAGTTTAATGTAACAAAGTGGAAGTTATGAACTTTGATGAGATCGCAAGAAATATACCTGCTAACAGGGCTAGTCATACGAAGGATGCAAGAAGTGCAAAAGAAGCCATGATGTCACAGTCAAGCCTATGGTGACTTTCAGAGCATAATTTGAAGGAACTATGATGAAAGCCAGGCGCACAGCAAGGACAATGGTCTTCCTTCTACAGTGAAGGACACTAGCAAGGCCACACTAGGCACCCTGACTCCAAGCAGTGCTGGCCATCCATTGGAAAGGAATTTTCATTAACAGCTTGTGTATACCACAGTTACCAAAGAAATGAGAGATGAGACCTGGATCACTTAACTTCTGCACACTGACAGTTGGTAACAATAGGACATGTAATTCTGGCCTGCAATGCTGTGAAGAGCACAAGTGGTAGTGGTGAAATGGAAATGGAAGAACGGGACATGGAGCTAAACAAATGTCTTGGGATTGCCTGAATGAATGACACACAGACAAGGGTGCCTTGGATAGACTGACAAAGGGGGGTGGTAGTAGAGGGGGAGGGGTAGCTGCATCAGGGCTAGTTGAAACATTTGGTTGACCCTTTCCTCTGTCTGCATCATAACAAAATCATATGACTGATTGCTTGTCAAAACAAATTACATATGTAGTACTTTAAGACTCAGCATCTATAATGTAACTGTGCTCTTGTTTACATGTCAAAGACAGCTCCAGCTATAATACAGTGACACCTCATGGCTATAATATAATTGTGTTCCTGTTCATGTGTCAAAGACAGCTACAGCTATATTACAGTAACACCTCACAGTTATAATCTAACTGTGCTCCTGTTCACATGTCAAAGACAGCTACAGCTATATTACAGTGACACCTCACAGCTATAATCTATCTGTGTTCCTGTTCTTATGTCAAAGACAGCTCCAGCTATAATACAGTGACACCTCATGGCTATAATGTAACTGTGCTCCTGTTCATGTGTCAAAGACAGCTACAGCTATATTACAGTGACACTTCACGGCTATAATATAACTGTGCTCTTGTTCGCATGTCAAAGACAACTCCAGCTATAATACAGTGATACCTCATTGCTATAATGTAACTGCACTCCTGTTCACGTGTCAAAGCAGCTACAGCTATATTACAGTGGCACCTCACAGCTATAATGTAACTGTGCTCCTGTTCCCATGTCAAAGACAGCATCAGCTACAGTATATTACAGTGACACCTCACATCTATAATGCAACTGTGCTCCTGTTCGCGTGTCAAAGACAGCTACAGCTATATTACATTGACCCTCGCAGCTATAATATGATTGTGCTCCTGTTCGCATGGCAAAGACGGTTACAGCTACAGTATATTACAGTGACACCTCACAGCTATAACTGTGATCCGGTTCGCATGTCAAAGTCAGCTACAGCTATATTACAGTGACACCTCACAGCTATAATGTAACTGTGCTCCTGTTCGCATGTCAAAGACAGCTACAGCTATATTACACTGACACCTCACAGCTATAATGTAACTGTGTTCCTGTTCACATGTCAAAGACAGGTCTATGTTTAGCCATCAAATGGCACATTCCTCAAACAGCCATTCATCGAACACATATCAGCAAAGTTTCATTTCAGTGAAAGGCCATATGATCGTAAATAATATCCTTGAATCATCATAGTTGGCCAACATAAAGAAAACAATATGAAGTATGTACTTATGGGTAATATATGGATAAGGAAATATGCCCTTTCCCCACTGTAGTGCAATCTCAGAGTTGGTATAAATAATTAACTGGGGAGTGGGGGGTGCAGCTCCCCACAAGGATTCAGTGAACACCAGACCCTTCTTATGTGGGGGGCTGCACCCCCATTAATTATATATACCACCTCCAAGATTTCACTACAGTGGGGAAAGGGCAGATTTACTTATCTGTACCTTACCAATAAGCATGCACTTTATTTTGGACAACTATGATCATTGGAGGATATTGTTTACAATCATACGGCCTTTCACTGAAATGCACTTTCTCTGTTATGTGTGCAATGAACAGCCGTTTGATGAATGTGACATTCGATTGCTAAACACAGACCCATCAAAGACCGCTACAACTATACTACAGTGACATTGTGCTCTTACATTTTGGAGTCTATACGTAAAGCAAGTTTGTATTACTTTGAAGCCAAAAACATGCATACTGTCTTACTGCCTCCATTTTGTTTCATCTTCTTGGAGTACATTTGTCATGGACTACTAAACAGTTCAGCAGCTGTTTTGATTTTATTTTCTTAAAGCTGTTGCAAAAATTGAGTGCACAGAGTTTGTAAAGTCAGAGTCAGACCTGTTAAGATACAATCTGATGGAGAACATGGTAGGGAATGTATAACACAGCATGATAAAGGACAAAAAGGACCGTTTCCCCACCATGCCCACCCCCCTGAGCATATAGCTATACCGCATTTACAGCTCAGTCTTTTATTACTCACAAAATTTGTCTTTCATTTCATAAGGCTCACGGTGACAGGAGTGTAACAGATTCCAAATAATACTGCAGCAACAGCAAAACATATTTATAGCACTGCCAAACATAATTTCATGTTTATATTTCTTTGGTGTATTGGATGATTATAAAATAAATTAAGCCATGAGAATGTATGTCATACAGAGACTCCCTCAATAAGTTCTCATCAAGTTACTGCCTCTGTTCTTTGACATGTAGAGGGCAGCTCCTTATGTAGTGATGTGAAGAAACTTTCTGAACTTTGATATGATGCAAGCAGTAATTCTTTTTTCATAATTTATTTCTCCTGCAGACTTCAAACTCCAGCTTTCAAGACTTAATATCTTTCCAGCACATTAAGGAAACTTGTTTATCCTGATGAACAATGGTGCCTTTAAAGATGTTGAGAGATACCCCTGCTATTTTCTGTGATGAGATCCTGCTGAAGGCTTGTGCGTCTCTTAGATCTATACAGTCCTGCTACTGAGCAGTTACTTTACACCAGCATTATGACTGCACCAATGACCTTTTACCCAACAGAGAGGAATACTCCATGACTAACATTCCATCCCATCAGTCCTAGGACAAAAGCCTCTTTTAACCAGGTCTCTCTGTACATGGGGTCTTTGAACCCAATTTTATGAAATAAATAAAAAGCACAGATTGTCCTACTCTCAGCTGATACTTCTGTGTCTTGGGGTAATCTATTTTTCTTAAGCTTATCGAAATGGCAGCAGAAATGCATGCATCTAAGCCAATTGTAGAGTCCTATATAAAACTAGTGGTTTGTGCTGCAGTGTGCTGACTGGAAGGAATTCAAATTTCAAAATTTATAACTTGTAGGGATGCTTTGGAAGGAAAATTTGACATTGTAGACTAACAAAATACCCAGCATGGAGTGCTATACTCTTATTACTATCTTAATAATGGAAAATGAATGTGTAGCTTCCACAGTCTGAGAAAACAATTAGAATGCAGCACCATGTGAGTCTGATTTATGGGAACTGCTACGACCAGTTCTTTTAAAAATTACAGGACAGCTGCAGAGCCTTTACTACTACCAGCTGTGCCTGAGGGAAAAGATGTGTTTAAATAACATTTCTGTCTCTCTCTCTCACACACACACACACACACACACACACACACACACACACACACACACACACACACACACACACACACACACACACACACAGACACACACACACACACACACACAGACACACACACACACACACACAGACACACACACACACACACACGTTTATGTTTGATCTGCATCAAATTTGGCAAATCTCTTTGGTGATAAAGTTGTTTAGTTGCTTCAGTTTTAGGCATCCTTAAGATGTTCTAAGCTGCTTAGTTTGTTGCCAAAACAGTAATGAGGGTCATTGAGAACATCAATGTAGGACCTTAGAGCGGTCTTACAGGCTAAGGGATAGAGAAAAGCAGCTGCACTCTAAGGCAGAAATAGGAAAATAATCACAGAATCTGACTTCTGTTTGGCTGCTGGATAAAGTTACAACTGCAGCACTGGTCACCTGAATTAGATTAGTGGACCTGAGGAAATGGAGGATCTAGCTAGGTCAGTGGCACTGGATCTCAACAGTTAATGGCCAGTTGTTTCATTTTTTTGGGGGGTGGTAGGGAGTAGGTGACTGCTAGTGGAGGTGTGTAAATCAGTATGAACACTAAGGCATACTGTGGTGTGACCCAATCACATATGCATGCACTCACTTTTACAAATAGTTTCATTACGATCCCTCACAACTTAAATCTTCAAAACACAAATGTATACTCTACACCATGAAACTAAGTATTCAATACACAAGATACCAAACACATATACTTGAAAGTAATTTAATTGTATGCAGTAACATAGGTCCATTGGTAATTACTGGGCCAATGACCCAGGGGACCTTTTTAAGCCTAGCTATGATTCTCAAATGTATCGCACATTTATAGGCTGCCTCTGTCTACTAGAGACGTAGGTGCCAGACAAGGGGTATATTTCCGATTCCCCACACACAGGTCCAAGTTGCACTTGAATCAGTTTGGGAAGAACTCTGCTTCACATAGATAAGAAGACTGCTCCACAGAAGGAGTTGCCACTGAGACACATACCTGTCCCTCTGACATATCCTATTTTTGTTGCAGATGAGGTTTAGGTCCCTAGATTGGGTAATTCTGATGTAATTTATTTTGGGGGTGTGAAACGGGTCCATCAGAGCAGGATCAGATGATGCTTTGTAAGCCAGGCATAGAAAGTCTTTCAACAATTTGTAGAAGACAGTACAGGGATAGGACTTTCAGGCAGTCCTAAAAATGAGAAAAATAAAAATTAACAGGGAAAATGCTCGCTGTTACGTGTGAGTGTATGTGTGTGTGGGGGGATCACTCACCACTCCCTTACTTTGTTTTGTTTTTCCACAGAGTGTATACCAAATTATTGAAAATGAATGATACAGGAGTGATAAATTATATATAGAATCAAATAGATTAGTGAGTGAAGCCAGTCAAGAAGGTTCCAAATTCAAAGGAGGAGCATTAGACTGAAAGTGGAGGATACCATCAAGCACAGTTAGCAAACTAGATCACTGACTTACAATGACACTGTGAACAACTCATAACAAACAACTTACCAAAGAAAGTATGTGCGTGTGTGTGTGTGTGTGTGGGGGGGGGTTGCTGTCCAGAGGAAATACTGCACGTCAACTGATTTAAATCAGTTAAGAGATCTCATTTACTGCACATATAGACCCATGGAGCAAGAATGCAGGAGTGATGACAATTTCTTTTGGAAATAATTTATCAGGGGGCATGAGACAGCAAATAATAAAAGGAGAATATAATGTCCTTTTTTGCATTTCTCAACCACCCTGGAGGGTATAAAGAAGTTTCCACTGAGAATCCAACAAAGAAAGGAAGAGGAAGAGACTGGTTAGCAAAGTGTGGGACAATTGGCCTGCCATTTTAAGGAGTACATCACACTGCAGTGTTCATACAGAGCGGAGCTTCCCTGTAAGTACTGCATATGAAGTACATTTACTTCAGTACAACAGCAGTCAGTGTCCAAGGCACTGATGGCACTGTTTTCTAAACAGTGGCAGAAACTTTTTCTTAAAGGCCTTTTCGAACAAATTCTGTTTCACTCTTGTCAAAGGTTTTTGTCTGAAGATGCAGAAAACAGGACATAACTGACGTATTTAATAATAAATCTTTTACTAAAGCAAACACTTCACGTTAGGTTTAATGAAGGTTTTCCATAATCTTTGCATAATCAATATCACAGTTCATTAAGTCACATTACTACTTACTCCACCTTCTGAATAGACTGCATTTTTTCTTTAACCAATGTATTTCACTCCTTATCCAACTTATTCCTGGATACCCCTACTTAAGTGCAGAACACCAATTTCACAGCAAGCAGTGTCTACTTACTGTAAAGGCCAAGGTAACAAAACCTCACCTAATGACAAAGTGTTGCACTATATCTTTATTTAAACCTCACCTAATGACAAAGTGTTGCACTATATCTTTATTTAAACCTCACCTAATGACAAAGTGTTGCACTATACCTTTATTTAAACCTCACCCAATGACAAAGTGTGGCACTATATCTTTATTTAAACCTCACCTAATGACAAAGTGTTGCACTATATCTTTATTTAAACCTCACCTAATGACAAAGTGTTGCACTATATCTTTATTTAAACCTCACCTAATGACAAAGTGTTGCACTATATCTTTATTTAAACCTCACCTAATGACAGTGTTGCACTATATCTTTATTTATTGACATTTGTTGACCGGGAAAGTCCACTCGGCCAGAAAGTCCCATTTTCAGTGGAGGCCCGGGGAAAAAGCTCCACAATTACAGAGAATATTAGATTTCTATTTATACATGATGAAATATAAGACGAAAACAAAAATAAGAAGGTCAAACAATTTTAGACATTTTTAAATTTCTGATTAGACAGTATTAATTGTAGCAGTCACAAATGAAATCTTAGACATAACGTTGACATGAACAAAGTAGGACTTTTACAATCAGTATGACTTGGTCTAAGAAAAATTAAGATTGAATGTAACAAGAACTATTTTATTGATAGGAAAAGTTCAAATAAATAGTAAAAGTTAAAATACATAGTACTAGAGGGGGCACAGAGGCTTACAGAGGGGAAATGATTGACTATTCGGAGGTTAGGGTAAGTAGCAAAAACTAATTTAAGGTGAATTATTCATAATATAACAGGGAATGCAGCCATGGTGGTACAGCGGTAGCACTGTTGCCTCACAGCAAGAGGTTCTCCTGTTCGATTCACAGCTGGAGTGCCTCCGAAAGACATGTGTGAATGGGCGTGCCTTCTGAGTATTCGGAGGTTAGAGTAAGTAGCAAAAACTAATTTAAGGTGATTTATTCATAATATAACAGGGAATGCAGCCATGGTGGTACAGCGGTAGCACTGTTGCCTCACAGCAAGAGGTTCTCCTGTTCGATTCACAGCTGGAGTGCCTCCGAAAGACATGTGTGAATGGGCGTGCCTTCACTGAAGGTTTGGCATCAGGCTGGCAATTTGGCACCATAAAAGATCTACTGCCAATCATTAGCGGACCGGAATTCCACTGTGGTGGCCCCTAACCGGGAAAAGCTGAAAAGACAAACAAACAACATTCATAATATAACAGGGACAGACCTGGTTACTGAGGTACAGTTCTTTCAGTGTTTTTCTGAAAGTTATTGAGTCTGGTTGAGTGAGTGAGGGAGGGCATTCCATAGTTTAGCAACTGCATGAGAATAGAGGCATTGTCTGGCTCTTTTGTTGGGTTTAGTTAGTTAGAAATGTTTTTTTGGAGGAACTAAGGTTAGAATTTGGGGTGTATGGTTGTACTATAGTTTGAAGAGATGGGCAGTAATTAGGGTTTATATAGTAATTTGTGGGTAAGAGTAAGCTGGGTAAATTGTAGGTAATGGGGAGAGTCGAGCCAATTTATAGATTTTATGGTCTGGCAGTGATGAGCGTGAGTTGGCATACTGGAGACAAACTTAGCTATCTTACAGTAGCATAACTAATTTGTTCAAAAGAGATGTGTAGGTTAGTAAAGATAGGGTTACCATACAGAAGAGAAGGGAGAAGCAGACTGTTTGCTAGTGTAAGTTTGGTGGCTTTGTCCAAGTAGAACTTGTGCCTATACAGCTTAAATGGGTCTCTTTGACTGAGCGGAGTATGTGATTTTCAAATGCAAGTTTGTCATCAAAAGAGATGCCAAGTAGCTTAGTGTTATTTACGATTTCGATTTCTGTATTGTTGAGTGAGAAAATTTTAAAGTCTAGAAAGGGTTTGGATGAGAAGAGTAAAAGTTTTGTTTTTTTCAGATTCAGTAATAGGTGGGCCTCAGTGAGCCAGGATTCGATGGCAGTAAAAGTGTCTTGCGTTAACTTTTAGAGATCTGAACTGTTATTAGCAGATGTGATTATGGTTGAATTGTCTGCATATTGTATAAGTGTACTACGCAGGGAAGCTTGATGGAGATTGTTGGTGGATTCCAGTGTTGTTATTTAGATATTCGGATAGATTGCTTTGCCACCTGAAAGACAGTTTTCTGCCATTAAGATAGCTATGGAACCAGGTAAAGGTGTAGGGGGAGCAGTTTATTGTTTCGAGTTGTAGATGTAGTTTAGAGGGGGACACTGTAGCAAAAGCTTTTGATAGGTCTAGTAGTAAAACTGATATAAGTAGGTCAATATCTAGCGCTTTGTTAAGTTGTTGGTAAATTAAAGTAAGGCTGTAGTTGTGCTGTGTGAAGGTCAAAAGCCATGTTGGGATGGTGCCAGTAAGCTGTTGTCTGTAAGATTTTTTAGTAGTGGTGAATGGATACCTTTTTCTAGGTTTTTAGAGAGCGGAGAAAGTATAGAGATGGGCCGGTAGTTAGACAGATCACTGGTGTTACCATCTTTGTGTAGGGGATTAATGATAGAGTTCTTCCAGAGTTGTGGGACATAGGATTCAGTGATAGATCGATTAATGAGAATGCTAACAGGAAAGTGACAGCATTTGCGGCAAGTTTTAGCTATTCTGCTGGGAGGCCATCTGCAGGGGGGGGGAGCAAAGCTTTAATTTTAAAAGTTTGTGAACTAGAGAGGTGGGTACTGGTTGCAAATTAAAAGGAGGAATGGATGAGATATTCTTTGAGTTGCCATTGCAGTTATTATGGGGAGAGTTTGGATTTGCGTGATGGTTGGAATAGTTATTGTTATTACTACACAAGTTGGTTCTTTGAATGGTTTGCAATGAGAAATCATTGACACGTTTTTGGATAGTTTCAATAAAGTGAAAATGAAAAGCTTGGGCAATACCTTGTGGGTCTTTCTAAGTTGATAGAGAAGGGTTGTACTGGGTACCAGGATTAAGAAGAGAGGAGACAGATTTCCAGAACATTTTGGGGTTACTACGTTGGGTAGAAAGCTTAGTGGAGAAATACCTTTTTTGTCACAGAATACCTGTTTCTTGGCAATGTTACACAGTTGCTTAAAATTAAGTTGATTTTGTGGGGTTTTATTTTTAAGCAGTTCTTTGCATGCTTTCTCCCCAATTTTAAGTAACTGTTTAGTTTGTTTAGTTAGCCAAGGGGCGTGGTTACAGTTTGGGACGTACAGTGGTGTAACTGTTAAGAGCATCAGGAAAGAGGTTGTTGAAGTAGTTGACTGCTTCATCTAATGGCAGACTTTTGCTAGGGTACCAGTAGAGGGATTTTAGAGCATCTAGAAAAGTTTGTTGTTTGAAATGTGGGAGATTCCTGGTTGATCGTAGTGTATGTAGTTTGTCTGTTTGTGTGTGGGCTCTGTGTGTATAGGCTGTTAATGGTCGCTAAAAGTATTTGGAAAGGTATATTTTATTTTGATGTCTTGAGCCCTCCCAGAATGCAGTGCAACATAATCACTGTGTCAGCTATTACCAGCTTTTTACAGAAAAGAAAAGTATTTCTGTTACTTCCTTAAGTATTTGCAAGGCATTGGAATACTATGGATCCTACTTGTTTGCCACATGCAATGCAAGGGAATGTACTAAGTAGAAATCCAGTATCTTCCAGAGCTTAATTTATACGTACAAGGCAGGGTCCCAGTACTAAAATGGAGGACACAATACTAAGTACCATATAGTGATGTGACTAGTTAATGCACTTTTAATGTATTTTTGTTGTTCTTTCTGGCCCTTCCATACCCCTTCTTTTTTCAGCCATCAATCCAGATTCCCAATCAGCCCAGGTGTTCCTCCCTACTGCTGGTGTTCCATCACTGGGAGGGAGTAGCAACAGCCAGTGACAATAGCCCTCGCCCATTTGGAAGTTATGAGACTTCATATGCTAACAACCTTCTTCCTGGAGTCATACAGCAGCTGCGCAATGCACGATTATGCTGAGCTTCTTGCAGGTGTGCACTCAAACGCACGTTATGCACAACTGGAGTGCACAAACCCCTTAGTTAGCCTCCCACTCCCGAGCTCCTGTGTTTTGGTGCACGCCTCTCCCCAGATGGCACTGCTGTGGCGCAACCTGACATCCTCCCACACTGGGATGGGTGCATCAGTCTTGTCTGTTCACTTCTATCCTTCACTTGCCAGCTCTAACAGTACCTAGCCGAGTAACCAAACCCAGGTTGTCTGAGGTACAGTCACATCTCCCTCCTATGATGCTATGGGACTTGGCTAGCATGTCTGAAATTTTGTGCAAACGTTGGTATTTACAGTAAAATTTTATAATCTCTTATGTCTCAGAGGTACAGGAGTTTGCACCCGTTTATGAAGTACTCAGATCTCTGTGATACTATTTTCAGTGCCCGATAGTCTTTGGTCTGAATATGAGCTCTGTAGCTCCACATCTGGGGTAAATATACCTATAATTCAGATTTAGATTCCTCTAAATGAGGCATAAGTACTGAACCACTCATATGAGAACCACATGCACATACATAAGATATGTGGATGTGGACATGGAGATGAGACATGTGGATGTGGAGATGAGACATGTGACACAATCTAAGAAATGTGTGTCTGTGGCTGAGATAACACGGTCAATATTTGATATATGCAGACCTGAAACTATGAGGTAAAAGTCAGCATCCAAGATAATTGGGAAAGTGTCTAAGTACACCTGAATCTGAACTACGGGTCAGTATAGCAGATATGCGAGCCATTATTCAACATATTTATACTCATTTCTGAGGTACCCCCTGAGCTTGTATGTGAGACATGGTGTCGATAGCTAAACTGTCTGGGATTGTACATGACCATGCATCAGACACAACTGAGAGAGTGTGTGTGTGTGTGTGTGTGTGTGTGTGTGTATGTGTGTGTGTATACGCATGTACGTGTGTGCGATTTTCAGTCCTGCATTTGACATTATATCTGAGTCTGTATCTGAAATATGTGAGCTTGTGTCTAAGATACCTTAAGCTACATTTTATAAAAGCATCTCTATATCTGAAATGTAAGCATTGGTATTTTGAATGTATTGGTATGCAACAGATATCCAGCATTGCTGGTTAGAAATGGGGGCGCATCTGAAATGCCTGGCCTGTCTTGTATTTGAGATTATTTGGGTGTAGATCTGAATTGAGGAGGTTTATACTACAGATAAGTGGAACACTTGGGTACATTATCTGAGCTATGACTATATCTAAGGTAGATATACTTTTGCCTGTGATAAAGCATGCCTGTATGCAAGTTGTTTTTTTGTCAGATATGTACAAGTCTGTATGACATACACATACACATCTACGCATGCAAACACAAAGACTCATATTTACACACACACACACACACACACACACACACACACACACACACACACACACACACACACACACACACACACACACACACACACACAAACAAACAAAAAAAAACATCTATGTTTAAGATGTGCATGTTTCTGTCTCGGATACATGTCTGTGTTTAAAGTTCAGCTAGCTGATACATTTTCAAGGACACAGAGTTGCTTTAATTTTAACCAGAAGAGTTGAAGCATAATATTCCACTGTGGTCACTGTTCATCAGACATCATGATTATCTGGAAAATGTGGGGCCTCTTAAGTGTCCTGCCATGGAAATACATGTTTATCCCTGCTGCAAAACAGCAGCACAGCAGTGAAATGTAAACCATAAGACCTCCCACTGGAAGTAAGAGACTGAACCTCATCATTTTTCAATGTAACCAGAACTCCAGCATTTATTGCCAAATATGATTTTCTATACATTCATAGTTTTCCCCTTACCTCATCTTCTCGTGTGCACACAATTCCCAAAATGGTTAAATCAAATACAGAAAACTTGCATTGAAGACAAACAGGTATTCACTGACAGTGAGTCAATAAGAATATTGGTATGTATATCAGCTGCATGGGTCTGGGGGTGAATTCACTGTACAATCTGCATGCCTTGTTAGGCAGACATCATTCTAATCAACATACAGACACAGTGTCAAAGGGAAGTGCATGTGTGAGCACCTCAGTATTGTTTTGGTAGGTAAGTGCCATGGTATGAACTGTAGATAAACAAATACTGTAAGCATATGTCCTGACTGAAATTTTCTTCTTATCAGCAATGTGGAATAAAATACCTTATAATGTGAATTTTTTTCAGTGGCTGGCATCCTTGCCCTGTGCAGAAATATTTTGACAGGTTTGACTGTGTAATGCCAGTGATTTAGTGGGAGAGATCTGTACTGTAATCCACATGCCGCATGTCACTTTTCAGTTTTTTATTACCTCCTGAGCCCCACACCTACCATCAAGCAACTCCTTGATACCCCTGCTGAACCAGGGTGACACCTGACAGCTCTAGAGCTGAATCTTTCCTTTTTGGGCAAAAGTCAAGAACTGGATGTGGTGCCTTAATTTGTGATTGTCCATTTAATGTTGCAGTCCTCACGGCTATCCAGTAGCCCTTCTGGGATTGAGTGAGCATGGGGTTGGCACTCACTCCAGTATGTCGCTGCCCCACAGGTGCTACAATCTTCATCAAGGAACTTGTACAGACTTGCGTCTTCTTGGACAGACTTCCCTCCAAGGAGGGGTAACCATGCACAGCCCCCCATCACACCTCTTCCACACAGACAGATTTTCCATCACCAAGGCTACTAATCAAACTGCAGTTATACTGATCATAATTAGGGCTCTGTCCCTTTATGTCACAGAGCCAAATTACTTTTCAATTAACTGCTGCTTAGTACATATTTCAGTTTACACCATATAAATAAAAGTGGCATATATAAATAAAAGGTTTCCTTGTACCAAAATGATGAGAGATATTCAAAACATAAATAACAAAGGGGCTAAAATACTGCCAGGGTACACTACAATCATGTAGCTGAGTTGATGCAACTCTGGTTCCCAAAACTGCAGGACGCTCCCCAGTCGGACAATCAGACAATTCAGTCTTTTCCTGTCCCCATAGCCAAAAAGGGGATAGGTTTCAGCTTCTTGATGCAAGACACTACAAGCCCAGAATATGTCGCTTCTAGCCCACGTCTGTCTGCAACTGTAAATCAGATAAGTAAAAGCTATGCTAACCTCAACAGTCATACATCACCCACAGTAGGGTTAGCCAAGTTACGGGAGATGAGAGTTCCTCAGTGATTTCACCAGATATTACCCTGTAGTAACTGGGTGGCACCAAATTACATAAGTATTAATGAACTGCTGTAACCAGCTCTACATAAAAAGGCTGCAGGCTGGCAACTTAGAACACAGACGATCTGGCCGCACGTAAAACATTGTTTTTTAATCAGCTGTTAGCTGATGCCAAACATGTTAGCAAAAAGATGGCAACACTCAGAATGGCTAAAGCAAAGAATGAACAAGACTCAAACACTAGCCATAAATTTCACAAGCCCAGAGGGCTGTGTCATGACCTTAGTCTCAAGGCAGATATGGAATTACAGTTCTAAAAATTCCTGAGATGTTTATGTAAAGTAAACCAGACTGCTCTACAATGAAACAGCCAGTTGAATTTGTCTAAAACTTTTCTAGTAGAGATCCATTCTTAAAATAAATAAATAAATCACTGACTCATCAAATAGCTAAAAAACTTCAGACAGCAAGTATTTTGCAGGGGGACAAGTGTCCTGCACTCCCACAAATTGGGGACTGTCTCTCCCATACCTCAACTACTTTACATGTACAAACTCCAAAAATCTCACAACTGTGGGGAAAGGGACAAACTTCCTTTCCCCACGACTCGATAACCTGCCACAAACACTTGCAGCACACCCTCTATTCAAGTGTGTGTGTGTGTGTGTGTGTGTGTGTGTGTGTGTATAAATGTATATAATATACCCTCCCAAGAATCAAAAAAATATTTTGTATACCCAATGAATGGGTGCAAAAACTGATCTTGCACAAACATACAGATCAATGGAAATGGAAGACACTTATAAGATCTTTCAACTTTTTATATACAATAAGACTTGAACTATAACTTTTTGGAGTAGCATCTATACTGGCCATTTGACCAGGTAATACAAACAATTTATAATTTCCAATGCTAGACAGATGATTTATGAGAGACAGGGAAAACTGAAGATGATCTAGACAACAATAAGGTGCTCTAGTTGGGCAAAAAGTATGGGTTTAAATTAAACAGAAGCAAGTTTGAATTATTTCAAAGACATCATGTAGGTATATTAATGACAAAAAAATTAATTTTGTAAGTTGCAAGACAAGATGGCAGCTACACTAGTGCCCCCAAGTCCAAAGAGGGAGTGTATCCAGAAAAGGTCACAGTTGGGTATTGTAAACTGCAAACACAAGTTTCTGTTGGACATTCACTTAATGCATTGTTACAGAATGTATCTGGTTGGAAATGGATAGAATGGAGCTTATGCAGCAAAGGAGATGAAGAAAATAATGTTAAGGTAAACCACTTTTCTACGTCACTCCATCTTTACCCAATTGTGTAAAAGTGATGCTTCCTATAGCACTAGTGTGATTCTATTTCATAAACTCCAGCATGGCAAAGGGGGGCTCAATAAATTTGTTTAATCACTGACCAGTGCTGAGCAGATTATGCTCAGGCAGGCAAATAAGAGTGACTATAGAATGAAAACATGTCTATATGGAGAAAAGACTTATGCTAGTTACAGGATTACCAGCCGCTTCACTTTTATCACAAGAAATGTATTCTCTATGGCTACTGATAGGATACAATGTCCTTTTTTATGGGATTCTTACAGTATGCAGTACATAAAGGAACAAAACCACATGGAACTCTTGGAACAATACCATGGCAGCCATTTGAATAGCATGGAGATCCATCAGCCATGGATCCAGGGAATGTGTAATACACATACTTTACTGCACTGTTAGCCACAGAAAATGTTAGTAGCTACAGGGAAGCCAAGAATGACCTATTACTTTCACATTCAAACAGAAATGTAAAGGGATGGCCTAGAGGAGAGGAGTGTTTATGACATGCCTTATCTGCTAGGAACGAGCAGCTATCTGTATGTCACGTCATCATCATCAACCCCCATTTTCTACATGCGGTCAGGGTGTTGTGTCAACTGTTGTCATCTTTCTCTATTCAATGGCAGACTCTTACCTTCTTCGACACTCATGTCTGACCGATGCAGGTCTTCTCTCACACAATACGGCCACCTCTTTGCTGGAGGCCTTCGTTTACTCTTTTCTTCTTGTCTGTCCCAAATCTTCACCACACTGTCTTCTGCTTTACTGCACATGTGCCTGAAACACCATCATTTGTTTTCTTTCATCTTTCTGCAATTGGATCTACTTTAGCTTCTGCTTTTATGTCCCCATTGTCCCACAGTGTGCATCCTACCAACCATCTCAAGCTCTTCACCACCATCACCTCTAGTTTCCTCAACTCTCTAGGTTTCTGTACCATACAGCAGTGGTCGCCACCACTGTTTTGTACACCTTATGTTTGATTTCTTTGGCATTCTTCTGTCATACATTAGCCCTGACAGTCTGTGCTAGTTGGCTGCAGCTCCTCTGATTCTAGCTTTGACCTCTTCATTCAGACTTCCCTTCTCATCAACCACCCCTCCCAGTAAATGAAGCCATTAATCTGTTCCACTATTTTCCATTCTATCTCAGTTCTCAGCTTCTTCTGATTTCCCCCATTCACTGCCATTACAACCATCTTATCTGTACTCAGTTTCATCCCAAGTGCCTTCAGTTTTACATTGCATTCTCCTATCCCTTTATTGAAGTTCTTACTTAGAGTTTGCCTATAATGCCACATCATCTGCAGTGTTGCTGATCAGTCCCCTCCAACTTGTTTGCTAATTGTAGTCCATCACCAGTATGAGTAGCAGTGGGCTCAGAAATTAACCCTGATGCCCCCTCACTCCCTGTGGGAACCCCTCTGTGAGACTAAACACTGTTCGAACTTGAGTCATTGGGTCTTTGTACATAGCTTGCATTAATTTTACCAATATTTCTGGCACTTCAAAACACTGCAGGACTGCCTAAATCAGCTTTCTTGGGGGCCTTGTCACATGCTTTCTCCAAGTCTAGGAATGGCCAGTTGGACTCTTTTCCCCATTTCTAGATTATTCTCAAGTACCTGTCTCATTGCAACCATTGGGTCAATTGTGCTGCATCCTGATATGAATCTAAAATGCTCAGTTCCCATCTTACGTTTTACTACTCTGTTTATCAGTCACCCTCTACAGAACATTCATGCAGTGTGACAGGTGTCTGATACCTCTGTACTGCCCACAGTTGTGACTGCCCCCCCCCCCTTGTTCTTCAACACTGGCACTAGTATGCTTATTCTGCAGACATCTGGAATACACCCTTCTCCCCATACATGCCTGAGGGACCCAAGCCATTTCCCCAATATCTTGTCCATATCTGCTGTGATCTCATCTGACCCTGCTGCCTTCCCTGACTTCATTTTCCTTAGTGCTGTTTTTCTAGGGTGGGATCCTCCTTTTCTCTCACTAAAAGCTGTCTCTGGGGCAGTACAGCTTCTGTGGGGTTTTCTTCATTCAGAAGCTGCTGGAAGTGCTCCTTCCATCTGCCTTTGATGTCTTGTGGACTAGTGAGCAGGTTGTTGCTGGCATCGGTAAGGATGTCTGAATATCTTCTTTATCTGTCTTTCCCTTGCAACCTGATATAGTTTCTTTGTGACATCTGTCACAAAGATTAATTAGTCTAATTCATTTAATTAATTAAAGATTAATTAATTTAACCTTGTACTACTGTTCTCAACCATTAAACATGTAAATATGCTTTACATCCTTCCCCAAACTGCTGTTTAACTTTTGTTTAGTTTTTGCTGTTTTATTTCTGTTTCCACTATGTATTGTACTTCATATTATGGAGCTTGCACTATGTATTATTGGAGCTTTTCTCCCTGGGCCTCCACTGAAAATGGGCTCTTTGAGCCCAGTGGACCTCCCTGGTCATTAAACTGGAAATAAATAAATAAATAAATAAATGTAGTGAGTCACTTTTCAGAAGCTGGTAGAGGTCTTCTGATGCCCTTTTCTTTGCTGTTGTAACTCCTTTCTTGGCCTCTTTGTTGGCCAACCAGTTGTCCTTCCTACCCTAGTCCATCTACCCTAGTCCTTCCTACCCTAGTCCATCTACCCTAGTCCATCTACCCTAGTCCATCTACCCTAGTCCTTCCTACCCTAGTGCTTCCTACCCTAGTCCATCTACCCTAGTCCTTCCTACCCTAGTCCATCTACCCTAGTCCTTCCTACCCTAGTCCATCTACCCTAGTCCTTCCTACCCTAGTCCATCTTTTCTATCTCACTTTTTAATGCACTCCTCCTTTCTTTTGATGACTTACTCGACTTGTGCATTCCACCACCAGCTTTCCTTATATACCTCACATTCATACCTGGTTCAGCGCCACATCTGTTCTGTTGTCCTCACACACGCTGTTTTGAGGTGCTGCCATTCATCTTCAACTCCACCTATTTCTTCATCATCTTGAGGTGCTAGAGCCCAGAGTAATTCTTGAGTTGTAGTGCTTTCTCTCCAGTTAACTTCCAAGTCTTCAGCCTGGTCTCTGTTGACCTTAGCAGCTTCTCTGGCTGATTGTGGCAACCAGTGGTTTATGCTGAGGGCTGACTGTTTCACTGGGGATGACTTTACAATCGATAATTCTACTCCATTGCCCTTTCCTTATTATGAGAATATACCAGGGTTGCATGTCGGCCACTCTTGTATGTGATCTTGTGACTGTTAACCTTTCTAAACCATCTGTTGCCTATCAAGCCATTTGCCAAAAAGAAGTACACAATGGCCTCCCTCCTACTTTATTCTTGTTGCCCCACCCATGTGGACCCAGGCAGTCCTCATATCCTGTTCTGTCTGTCCCAATATGTGCATTCAGGTCACCCATTATCAACATAAATTCCTGTTATCTTGCTTTATCTAGTAGGTCCTGCAACTGATGTCTGAATGCACTCTTTTCCTCAATATCACAGCCCTGCTGTGGGGCATAGACTGAGATTATCAATACTGCCCTATCATTAGAGTGAAGTCTGATTACCATGAATCTGTCACTAATACTGATGGCATCCCACATGGTCTTCTAAATCCACTCCCTCAACACGATTCTCACACCATTTCTAGCTTGTCCTTTTCCTGAGTAGTAGGATCTGGATCCCAAGCCAAGTGGCTTTGCTGCACTGCCCGTCAATCTTGACTCCTGGATACATAGGCTGTCGAGCCTCCTCGTTACTATCATGTCATCTACTTCTAAGCTCCGCCCTGTCAGTGAACCTATTGAGTGTAGTGATTCTTAGTTCATGTTTGACAGGTCATTCAGTTTTACATCCAGTGTTCATTCAACAAAGCTATCTCAGGTAACCCAGTCTGGGAAACTGAACACCAGTCAGCCCATAGCTTATTCACTCAGGGTTGCTGGGCTTTATGGCAAGCACACAACTGCCAATAGGGGCACATACATAGCATGGGTCCCTGGTGTAGATCGGTGTAGGCCAGGTCCTCAACCCCTCTTATCACTGGTAAATACTCACACCCATTTTGGTGACATTAGTCAACTTGACTGAATCACCTAAAACCATGTTTTACACCATCAAGTGGCTAGCCCTGTCATAGCACTCAGTCTGTGATTTGTGCTCTCCTATGTTGAGGATACTGCACACTACAGTAGATGCCCAAAACAGCTGGTCTGTACAACTCTTCCCCCTATACAGCACCACCTTAAGTTTATGCTGCTGCCCACAGCTCTACTCTTGGATGACTAAGATTTAAGCACTCAGCATGTTTTGCAGAGGTGAGAGGAACCCCATAGATACACAGGGAGAACATGTAAACTCTAAACAGGCATTGGTCAGAGGTCAAGATCAAAACTTGTACCTTGTGCATGTGAGCCAAAGACTTGGTCTCTCATAAATCTATACTATCTGTATGTCAAGTATCTTTTCTATATTGTGGTTCCAGAACAGGGATTCCAGCCAAGTTGTCTTATTGAAATCTGTCTGATACCCAAGGAGCACACAGGAACACTGAAGATGAAATCCCTTATCAAAAAGTTTTGTGTGGTTGCCTGGTATAGACAATCCAGCCAAAAGCTGCCCTGGTCACCATGACTCCATGGACCTCTTATGTGATGCTCTTAATTCAGTTGCTATTTACTAAGTGCAGCCATGTAATCCATGTGAAATTGTGGATTTTCAAGAGAATCCATCAGTATTAAGGACAGTATTTGCAGCAAAATGGATTATCAAAACAAACTGAGGGTTGAAGGTCCACATCCCCTCAGAAGACTTCAAATTAGTTATGAAAAAAATAAATAAATAAAATGTTTTACATTTCAACCTTAACACCCAACAGACGTTCAAGAAAAGTGTGAGATTTCATTGAAAGGTAAAAACTATGATGAACCCGTACAATTTAAAGAGATAACTTTGTGCTCATTTTACATAAGTAGTGCAGACAGCCCCAAACTGGCACTAGCAATCTTATTCTTGAAGATAAACCTGTGTTCCACGCTGGACTTATCAAAGCCAAATGTGCAGAGTATGAAGACATGAAGGAGACCATTGAACAGCAATGTGTGTGTGTGTGGTGTGTGTGTGTGTGTAGAACAAATTGGGATTCGCATCAAGTTATTTTAAGGCCTGGGCCTTTATTTCCTTATGTACACTAGGGGTATTGAACAGGGGGACAAGGAGAAGGCAAGCAGATTAGTGAAAATGTGCTAACCAACCAGTGGGACTAGAACCTATGGCTAGATATGTCTATCTGGCATTTTAGCCTTAGAAGGATGGCTGACCAGAACTATTTTTGAAAGGAGTCAGTGAGACAGTTTCTCTCCCTAAGGAGAAGGAGGGATGAAACATTTGACCAGAGTAAAACAGAGGAGTAAATTCAAACACTTATTAGTGAGGAACATGGATGCTGCTGCCATTGCATATTCAGAAGTAAACACCCCAGAACACATACCCCAGGCCTGTACTGCGGTTTAAAAAAAGTTACAATGCTAGTAAAAATAAGTACTGGAAATTGTTTCAATTAGTAAGTAAGTAAGCATAGCAAAGTAATATGATATTTTTGTTTGATAAAGTATTACAGAAAAAATATTGCTCATAAGTTGAAGGATGCTATATTAGGAGCAAATAATGCTGACTCTGTATGCATTTGAGATAGTAATCTGAAATGAATAATAAAAATACTGACCCTATAATCTGTGCCCATGCTGTTCTCTTTCCTTCATTTGAAATGTAAAAGGGGAGAATAAATGCATATGTGCTAAATTAATACATGCTCATGAGTACTGTTGGACCAGCTGGGCTACATATTTTACCCACTGTTGCTTTTTCTTCTTTGTATCAATGATGCAATGTATTTTAGGGGAAATTCTCAAAATAAGTAGAAAGGACTATACAAGCTAGAAATGTCTGCAGATGACTTAACGCTAAAATAGAAACTCCAAACAAAATGGTTACCCTGGTCACTTCACGGCTCACCTTCTGCATATTCATCTTAATTTTCTTGCATTATAAGCACTTACAAAAAAACTCAAAAGTATGACACTAAACTTATGTGGAGTATTATGTTACAGCATGGTTAATGAGAACTCAACCTGGTTCATTATATTTTTTCTTGAATCATATGTTGTGAAGTTTGTGGACGTTTATTTTTGACAAATTAGGTTACCTCTTGATTGTTGGATAAAGTTTTATTAGAAAAAAAGAAAAAAGTACTAAACAAAAATACATTTTTGGCAACTCAAATCCTGTAACTGGGCAGTGTGTCAACATGGAGGAGAGGTATTCAGTATTGATAACCAGTGTCTGAGAATGGCATGCTGTTTCCAGAAGTGATGGTCAAATTGTACGGCCATCAGCATCCTTCCCTAGAAGTAGCAGATTAGTGTTGGAGGTCTGTGGAAATCAAAGGCCGAGAATGGGTCTGAACATGGAAAAGGAAAAAAAGAGGGGTGGAAAAGTGGAATAGCTGGAGGGTAATTCTGTGGGATGGCACGAATTTGGGGAATAAACTGATCCCGGGATTGAATAATGCCTACACTAAGTACACACCTTTCTGAGTAAACAGGCAACCATAGTTGACCTTAGGCATAGGCCAACTAGGCGACTGCCTAGGACGCTTCTTTAGCAGGGGCACTTTCCCAGTATTTGCTTGGTGTAGGTAGACCAGAATAGGGGCACCAGGTTGCGTGGTGGAGGGCACCATGGAGCCCTTTTGCCTAGGGCACCAGTTGACCTAAGGCCGCTCCTGCAGACAACACAGACACAACTCACACCTTCTTCCTCCTTATTTTAGTTTTCCTACTGATATTCCTGCAGCTTTAAATATTGACAGGGATTCCTAAAGGTTACTACAAAGTGTAGACTATATGTACACTTAGTGTAATCTTTCTGAGCAACTAGAAAGCACAAAAAAGTGATAGGAATGTTCTTGAATACATATTGTGTACACTTAGTGTAGGCTTTACTGAATCTGGCCCTGAATTATTTTCATTAAATGGCTGCCAGAAAAAGACAAAAATTATGGTGGCAAGATCTATCAAGAGCACCAACTTTCATATTTTTGATATGCAGCCACCTGAAAACTTTCTGCAGACACACTAGCCATACCAGGCTTGCCATACTCCCAGGTAGCCATGGCCTACCCTTACTGACAAGCACAGTATGTGTACACGAAATGCTCCTTCGGTGCTAATCTTACTGATGAGCACAGTGTGTCTGTTCACCAAATGTTTTTTTGGTGCTTCCCTTAATGATGAGCACAGTATGTGTTCACCAAATGTGCCTTCGGTGTTACTCTTACTGAAGAGCACAGTATGTGTTCACCAAATGTTCCTTCGGTGCTACCCTCACTGATGAGAACAGTATGTGTTCACCAAATGTCCCCTTGATGCAAAACTGTTGTGTTTGCAGCTATGCTCTGAAGGCCACTCTGGTGCAGTTATTGAATCAGTGTCATCAGGCTGCCCAGTGACATATTTAACATGCACATACTGCAGTTATGTTGGCAAGGATGCCAGGCCTGGATTTTCATATGGTTGTGTCAGTACTCAGCATTAACAGGAACACTACAATACAATTTACAGGGGTATGTATGTTAGTGAAGGAATGACTTAAGAGGAAGAGAACAGGAAAGAAAGAATAGTACATGCAGCTGTGTGCAACATTTAAATGTAATTAAAATCAAGGAAGAGAAAATTATACAAAGGAATAAGCCTATTATAACGTGGCCAGAACTTGCCTTCAAGGGTAGCACCAAAGGAACACCTGGTGAACACATACTGTGCTCAGCTTAACTAGGCTGATCTGCAAGGCCATGGAATGGATTATCATGGACCTCATTAATAAGGACATTGGCAATCTCCAAACATTTGATCCCACATAGTTTGGCTTTGTCACAGGGAGGTCATGTCTGCTAAATCTGGTCGGCTTCTTTGAGACAGTCACCAAAAGCCATGGACGAGGGGAAGATGGTGCACACTGCTTACCTTGACCTTGCCAAAGCCTTTGAAACTATTCCCTACTCTGGCATAATAGATAAACTCTCTCAACTAGGCATCAATCCATATGTTACCAGATGGGTAGCAAACTGGCTCACTGATAGAACTCACATAGTCATAGAACTCACATAGTCAAAATTGGGGAAGCCACCTTAAGCAGTAGACCCGTAACAAGCGGCTAACCCCAGGGTTCAGTCTTGGGGCCTCTGTTATTTGGGATATACTTTTCTGAGGTGCAGGCCAAAACCAGTGTGCTATGGCTGACAAGTTTGCAGATGACTGCAAGATGGGTGCTGTCATCAATTCCCCTAGTGATGTGGACATCCTCCAAGAGGGTCTCACTCAGACAAATGACTGGTGCCAGAAACAACCTGAATACCAAAAAAAATGCATCATCATCCTCTTTGGGGAGAGTGCTGTCCCCACAAATGATCACATTAATAACAATGTCCTAAGCACTCAGTTGTGAGGGATTTGGGCACCCGGGTTGATAGCAGCCTGACTTTTGACCATGTTGCTTCCATGGTACAGAAAGCCTTCTACATGGCCCACCTCATAAGTACGGGTATCTCATCCAGGGGCAAGGAGGTCATAACATCACTGTATTCTTCCCTTATAAGGCCCGTTATTGAATACAATGCACCTTTCAGCATGTACCTCACAAAACACATGCAGCAGCTGGAGAGATCACAGAGGTTCCTCACCAAGAGAATCCAGGGGCTCAAACATCTACCATACATAGACAGGCTAAAAACCTTTTCCCTCCACTCAGTTTCATACAGACTCCTCAGAGGTGACCTCTGTCTGGCATATAAGGCGATCATGGACCCCACCTTGATGAAACTGCTGCATATCCGCAAGTCAAGCTCCATTTGAGTAACCCGCAAGCGTGGCCTCAACTTGGTCTGTGGCATCAACAAGACTTGTTGGCAGAACAGATTTGTGTCCCAGAGACTCCCTCATCTATGGAATAGACTCCCTCTCCACATCAAGCAGAGTACCGCTTTACCCCTTTTTAAGTGCAACCTGGATAACTGGATGGGAAACAGAAAATATACCCCTGGGATTCCACCCATGTCTCTGCTGGACAGGGGTATTGGGTGCCGATTTGTCTAGACATGGGCTAAACTCTTGGTTAGGCTTATAAGGGCATCAAGGCCAATAGACTGGTAACATCCTATGATCCTATGACAGTTTCTCATATCAGTTGTGAAGAGAGAACTTAAGGAGGGGATAGCTGCAGTAGCACTGGAGCAAAAGAAAAGGGAGAAACAGAGATACCATCCTCAAATCAGTCCTCAGCAAAATTGATTAAATTGGGATGGTGTAGGTTAGGATGGCCACTGAACAACAGAGACTGTGCTGCAGTATTATTAATGGTTTCTGTAAATGGGAGCAAGAAAAAAAAATACCCAAAGATTCATATTGCAAAAAGATGCATCCTTAGAAAGGTGGAGAGCTGAGAGAAGCTAAATTCAGACAAAGGGAACAGAAGAGTATTAGAAGTGTGAAAAGGAGGTAAGATCATGCATAATGAAGGTATGAAATTGGCAAGGTGCAGCAGGCAGTATGGCTCACTGCCGAAGGCAAGGAAATCAGCAGGGACAAAAGGACGATACAGCAGATGATAATCAAGGAAGAAGTGCAGGAATATAATAAGTACCAGGTAGATGGCAAGAAAGGTGGGGATGTGGCATGTTATGATGGCCCTGGAAAGAGACGAGGCAAACAGTGAAATTATCTGCTAGAAAACATTTCAGTTTTGGGAGCATCAGGTAAACAGAAGATAGTTGGAGGCACTTGGAATCGGAGCTGTGGAGGAAGAACAAAGAAACAGGAGACAAACTCACAGCTGGACAAAGGGGTTTAAGACAATCAGTGTAAATTATAGCTCCACAGAACAGTTGCCAGCTGGATGGAATGACATTTTTAATGTCTACTGAATGCAGGACAATAGAAAGATTTAAGCAGGCAAGGGTGGGAAAATGAATGGCACAGCAGAGGTGATACATCAGCTTCGAGGGAACTAGATGCCTTAAGTAGGTGATTTTAATAGATGCTAAAACCTTCTGTCACCACTTACACTCATATGACCAAAAGATGTAGGACACAGCAGGTGTCCTACAATCATGGGGGGATGTATGCAATGTACTTCCATCTGAAAATGCTACTGCAGTGAAAGGCAGGGTGGTCCTAGGAAGAAAATGCTGAAATGCAGTCAGGGCAAATAATGGGTTCTGCCTCACTGTGTGCATTGATTCAGCTCCAGAAGAGGCTACTGGATTCCTTCAGTCATTCAGCTCCAGAAGAGGCTACTGGATTCCTTCAGTCATTCATTAACTCAATTTTAAAATAACAGAGGTCAGGTCAGCACCATGGCCAAGAGAAGATAAAGCCCTAATAATCGCCCAGATGACCTGAATTCAGTCAGTGGCTCAAGAGTCTGAGATGCTGGCAGGTGGGATGGGCATGTGCCTAGGCATTCCCTGTGCAGAGGCATGGTCCATAGGGGTGGATGGGTGTGTACCTAGGTATTCCCTGTGGGGGGGGGCATGGTCCACAGAGGGGGAGTTGCTCTCAGACAAACAGGTGAACACAGGGGAGGAGGACCAAGGGGTATGTCAAAAGTGAAAAATTCCCCAGTGGAAGCAGTCAACACAATGACCCCCCCGCCCAGATGCCCTTGGGTTCTGCATCACCAAAGGTTTAGAATGGAGACCATCTGGAGGCTGTAGGTATGCTGGAAAGAATGAAGCTCATGGGAAACCAAAAAATGTATGAAAAAGAAAACATTGCAGGTAAATGCCATCTTGTTCAAATATGCAAAGAACAACAAAATTTAATAAGAAACATTCCTTTCTCAAAAAATTACACTTACTTGTAGACTTTGGCATTAAATGTCTTTTCACTGGGGAAGCCAAACATTCCACAGATAACACGGCTGTCCTTCGCTGTCCAGCCAACACTACATAACTGCTTCCATTTCCCACCTTCTTTCACCTCAACAAAACCTTCAGTTACTGGAATCCTTTTTCGGAAAGCAGACAGCATCGGCTTAATTCTCATGTCTTCTATCTGAATGTTAAGATTCTAATGAAACAAAAATGCAATAATAATACTTTTTTAAAAAATTTATTTAGCATTCTTTTTAATATCACAATGAGGCTTTCACATTCATATTACATACAAAAGTCAACAATCGCATATGCAGATGTGACATACCCAGAGCCAGTCTCACGGCCATTTGACAGTAACAAACCCCTGAACTGGCCATTTAGTATGCTTTATCTATGTGAACTGTACTACACAGATGATGTGGACAGGTACCATACCTTAGTAACCTTGGCATCAAAGTAAGTCAAATCACGCCTTTCTTAGAGAGAGATGCACTTTTATATTATTGTACCTTATAACACAGATTTATAGTTTTAAGAATTACTTGAAATAATATTTACAAGTGAAAAACACAAAAATGTACAACAAACTTCTTGGCAAAATCTCATTGCCATTTATATCTCAATAACAGCTACTACACAACAGTAAAATACAAAGCAAATAGTTCCATGATAAAGGATCATTCATGAAAAACATACAAGAATTTACTTTTATCCCCCTGGGACACCCCTTTCTTGAGTTTTGGGTGTATAATTACACCATTGCTTCTATTCTCTTTAATGCTTACACTCTGTGTAGTCCCATCCCCCTCTCCTAGGTGCTGGCGGATATCTTGAGGGCATATACCAAGGACATCTGCACACCTTTTTCTCCTTAGGGCACGTTCCCACACCTGTCTCCTAATAATCACATCTGCTACTGTTGACCTCCCCTAGAGCAGAAGGAGAACTGGCAGTGAATGTATCCTTTTGTCTTTGAAGAAGGACTTCCTGTTCAGAGGGGTTTGCTCAGACCTCTGCTGACCCTCCAGTTTGATTATATTTCTGAACTTCCATTATCAACAGCATGAATAAATATCCTGCCACTACACCATCAGCTCATAGCTTCTGTTTCTTTTTTTGTCACTTTAGTAAATGGGTTAGCATTACTATGCAGAAGTGCCCATTTTCTGAGGTGAACCCAAAGCTTTTTGTGGATAACTGACCTGTTCAGATTTGTACAGTGGCAAGACGATGCTATGGGAATCAAACCCAGTTCATAATGGATCTTAATTATTTGGATTTCAGCACTCTGACCTCTAGATTATACTTCCAATTCACTGGACAAGATTTGCTTTAAAATGGCTTGAAAAAATAACAAATGCTAAAGATGAGGAAGTCACAAATTTAAAGCAAATTCCATCTAAGCAGTTTAGATAACATAACACTTAAAAGAAAAGATCTACATTCTTTGGGCAATCGTTAGATTTTCAGATTCTGCTATGGCCTCCTTTCTAGCTCTGTCTTTTTATACATTTTTTCAGATGGACTTCTTCCTATCAGTAACCTCTGCAGTTATACACTTAGATGTGTTTTTTTATTACATAATATTTATTTCCACTGTTTTAACTGTCTTCTCTGGTTCAGTACTACAACAGATAACAATGAAGTTGACCTTACATTTACTGCAGACGTGACAATTAGCCAAGAAAGATTTACTTTGCAGTCTGCATTATTTTGCAAAATCAAACTGAAAAGCAAATGCAAATGTGAAAATTGATGGAAGCTGAACAAATCTGTGAAGAAACCCCAATTACAGTCTCTCAGATTACGTCAGTCTGTGCATGGGACTATCTAACATTTGTTCGCCATATCTTGCAGCTATTCAATATAATTGCTAACAGCTGCCACTGTGAAATAACCATAATCTGTTAGAAGCATGGAGAGGGTAATATAATTTTAGAGAAACTTATGTTCAATTTTTCTGCAACATAATGAAGGTTTAGTTTTCTCAATGACACTGGAAACCTGTTCAGTTGAAATAAACTATTGCTAAAGGTGTACAGTACTACACAGCTGAAAGTAGCGGTCACAGGTGTTACAAGAAGTCTACTCAGTATGCTAGGACAGACTTAATTTCTGACTGACATATGCTTTGTGAGATCTGTGAAAACAGCAAAACAGCATTAACCAAGCAATAATTTAAATAAAGAAATTAAAGTCATAACATGTTACGAGGGCCAGTAAAAGTGTCTGCCATGGCTGCTTGTGCAAAGAAGTATCATAACCTACAGCAAAGGTACTACTGTACTTAAAATGGGAAGTCATGTTAAATGCAAAAAGGAAGCACTGTTCGAACAACACATTCCAGACTTTAATTCACCTCAAGCATTCTTACAACATAGCTGCAAATCAGTTTGGTTCTAAACTGAGCACCGTGGGAGCCCTGTAGTAAGTCAGGCATCAGGGTATAACATGTGAAGGCCAGAACGCATAAAAAGGAGTGATGGGGCTTTGTAAACAGCTGCTGCTGTGGTCAGCACATTACATCAATGTTAGCAAGCTTAATGGAATTTTGCTTACTTTTCCTTAGTGATTCTTGGAGCCTTAAAAGAAAACAATTTTTTTCCAGACTTCTGATTTGTTACTTAATGTCAGAGGTTCCTCCAGAAAGTAACCGCACAGAGAATATAAATCTGTGTTTGGATGACCTAACCACTTCCTTATTCTTGATAACTTGCAAACACATATCCTTTATGTGTGTGGACATTATATAATATAATTTTATTTATTTATTTATTGACATTTGATTACCAGGAAAGTCTGACTGGGTAGAAGCCCAATTTCAGTGGAGGCTTGGGGAAAAAGCTCCAAACTATTACAAAACATTTTGCGAACAATAATTTTACAATGTTCAGAAATAAAACAAAAACATCTGCAGTTTAAATAATTATAACAAATTAGACATAATATAAAAACATTAAGAACTGATACAAGGTATATGACAATCAGTTAATAGTTAGAGAAATTTTAGACCATTTGTAGAGAAATTAAACTTAAGTTAGTCTAATATAAATAGGAATTGCAATATGAAGTTGAGGAAAAATAGGCTTATTGTGTATTTAGAGAGAAAGTCAGGGAAGAGAATTAGATATTAGTAAGGAAGGAGTGAAGGAGGGAGAGTAATGAGTTATAAGGAATGAAAAGGTATTTGTTCACATTTAGGGATATAGAGTTTATCCTGGTTTTGAAACAGACCCTGATAAACAGCTCCAAGTCCGAGAACAAACCACAGAAAAGCACAAACAGGAACAGCAGTATATCTTAAGTTTTTATTCCACAGAATTTAGCCCTTTCGTCGTACTAGAAGACTTGATCAGAATAAAGACACTCAGTTTTCCACTTGATTTGTACTAACTCAACCCACAAATAAAGAATAATCATTGGCCAAAAATTTTACATCATTTCCTGCCATTACAAAAGCCAAAATAGCATTGTTAAAATTAATACAAAAATTCACAGCAAAATAATATTAATAAAAGCACGTTTTTAAAAACATACAAACAATATTGTCACAGTTGACACTTATTCCTAAAACCATTTTTCACGTGAAACAAAATTTATATACATTTTCCATCGCGACTTAGCAGGCCTCATTTTTAATACAGAACCCAGTGAAAGTTGCCCTTTAAGCCCTGGGGGTGTCCCTGCATTTAACCACAGTTGCCACAGCAACTCATGGTACTCCAATAAAGTTTCTCATTGTCCACCTCTTGTGTTTGGTTCAACTTGCTCTAACACCCAAAATAAAAATCTCCCATTAGGACCATCTTTCAAATGCTTATAAAGTACATTAGTTTCCATACATTTAGAAGTTTCATAATGGTGTTTGTAGACCCTAGTTTTTAACCATCTTTCCATTTTCCCCACATAGTAGGCTGAACACAATTGACAGAAAGCTAAGTAAACCGCCCCTTTGGATGTGCAATTGAACTAGTTCTTAGCTGTTAAAGGGTTCTGTATAGTATTTAACTGGATTTCTTTAAAAGCCAAATATCCAAATTAGCAAAATGAATGCCAAGCTTTGCTTCATCTTGATTCACAGATCCAAACAGTTTTCTTCTTCATCCTGTAATAACGGACCATTTTCAGTTCTGTACGCATTTTGTAGGTTGACTCTAGCTTGCAAATTTTCTTTATGATCTCCTTAAGTTTACTGCTTGGCACTGCCTGCAGTACAAAGAAGCAAATAATTCACCATCAATTTTTAACACTCAGAAGCCCTTTAGCAGTTTGTGTTTGCCTTTCAAGCTCTGTTGGTAAAGCCATCAGTATTTCACTAACTGGGATCCTGCAAATGTTTCTGTTCAGCCAGTTAAATAAAGGCATTTAAGTAAAAGAAAGAAGCTCTTGCCTTCTTTCCATAATGCTTCTTTGCATATGCTGTTGATACCAAAAATAGCTAACTTAGCTTTTTTCTTTTGATCCACTTTTTGCTTCCCTGTAGGTGACTATTAGCTGCCTTCATTACCTTTCCTCATCTGCTGAAACTACTGGATTCAACGTGCACCTACCCTAGGCCATCTGTGACCCATATCTGGGGCCAGTGAGTAGATCATGGTCCATGAGGGCAGTGTCATACTTCTGCTAGGGACTGTTTTCTTCCTAATTTTCACCAGCACAAGCAGAGTATTATCCCAGTGTGAGACATACAGGGAGCATCAGTGCTGAACTACCCCTCACTTCTGCAAGGATCGAGCAATATATAGGTTGCCCTCTCTAACCATCGGGAAGCACCATGCAATTGTTTTCCTGGTCTCCAACATGGAAACTAAACCATTTCAGTGTGTCATGAGTACACCCCGCCTCAAGATGGTTATGTTCATTCTACCCTGCCATAGCCTCAGATGCCCAAGCCGCTATTTGGACCTGGGTCACCTCAGCCATATACCTTTATAACTCTATCCTTGTGCCAGAGAATTTAGCTTAGCTTTGCTGTGTTAAATACAATTTAACTGCTACAGGTTTTCACAAATCCCCAAATTCATGCTGAACAGAGCCCTGTGGAATAATCCACGTTTCCTTCCATGTTCTATTTACTTCACTCCAAAGAAGGAAAATATGGCCAACGCCCTCCATTAGATATGTAGTGGATAACTGGTAAGATGGAAGGGAGGGCAAGTGAAGCAGGAAAATATGACCAACACCCTCCATTAGATATGTAGTAAAGATAACTGGTAAGATGGAAGGGAGGGCAAGTGAAGCAGGAAAATATGACCAACGCCCTCCATTAGATATGTAGTGAAGATAACTGGTAAGATGGAAGGGAGGGTGAGTGAAGCAGGAAAATATGACCAACGCCCTCCATTAGATATGTAGTGAAGATAACTGGTAAGATGGAAGGGAGGGTGAGTGAAGCAGGAAAATATGACCAACGCCCTCCATTAGATATGCAGTAAAGATAACTGGTAAGATGGAAGGGAGGGCGAGTGAAGCAGGAAAATATGACCAACGCCCTCCATTAGATATGTAGTAAAGATAACTGGTAAGATGGAAGGGAGGGCGAGTCAAGCAGGAAAATATGACCAACGCCCTCCATTAGATATGTAGTAAAGATAACTGGTAACATGGAAGGGAGGGCGAGTGAAGCAGGAAAATATGACCAATGCCCTCCATTAGATATGTAGTAAAGATAACTGGTAAGATGGAAGGGAGGGCAAGTGAAGCTATCCAGGGGTATGTACAGCGTCTATAAGAATATGTATTGGGCAATAGAGCTGACAGCACCAATGGTCGAATAAACTATGTCACCTTAAATAACACTTTACAAGTGCAAAATAAGAACTCTTTTTTAGAATATGAATATTTGGAAGCATAGCCGGACTTAGGCATAGGCCAACTAAGCGGCCGCCTAGGGCGCCGCATTAGTAGGGGCACTTTTCCAGTATTTATTTGGTGTAGGTAGACCAGGATGGGGGCACTGGGTGGTGTGGTGGGGGGTGCCATGGTGCCCTTTTGCCTAGGGCACCAGTTGACCTAAGGCCGCTCCTGTTTGGAAGAACAACCTTCTAACTGATAACAGGCAGTTCTCACTTGTGGCTGACAACCACCTTTTGCTATTGCGCTGGCAAACTCCAACTATCAAGTTTAAGTAAGCAATAATGCCTGGCAGGGTGTGTGTTAATGTGTAATTAACTCCTGCCCAGACGTGTTATGAGACCTGATGTAGCAGATGGCCTCTGCACCCCTGGAAGGGCATTAATTACACATTAACACATGACCTGGAGGGCATTATTGTGCTTAGAGAATGGGCTCTCTGTAAAATTGTTGTGTTTCACTTACTTATTTTTTTAAGTACTATATTTCCTTTATATATTTTTGATGTAAAATAGTTTCTCTTTCTAATGTTTCAAGCTTTCTGTAGTATATGTTAATGGTATTGGAGGAAGCATTTTACATCAAAAAAATATAAAAAAAACAATACAGTAGTTAAAAAAAATAAGTAAAACACAGCAATTTTACAGAGAGGCCATTCTCTCTCTCGCATACACAGTCACTTCTGCTTTCATACACGCATTCGCTCACACAAGACCACTCTCACTCTCTCTTGATCTCACACACACACACACACACACACACACACACACACCTCTGCTTTCATGCACTCATTCACACATGCAGACAGAAACAAACACACACTTCTTGCTGTTTATTTTTTTTACACTCGTTAAACAGCAAAAGCGCTGCTTAGCAAGTGTAAAGTAATGGTGGCGGTTAGTATTTTAGCAGTCCGAGCTCCATGGCTGCTTGATATGCTGTCATGAAATGGCGGACTAATTTTTCAGCAGGCATTACTTATACATTAACACTTTGCTGGAGAATGTTCGTTCTCCAATCAGGGTGCTGATGTACAGTTTGCCCATTCTCTAAAGCCTATTTATGATCAATGCTCATCAGACCTCTGAATTCCAGATTTAAGTTTCATCTGCAGCATTTTTTTATTCCACTCAGCGTTTATATATGTTTTTCAGTCCTTATTGAATACAGTAGTGGACCCCCCTCAGTTCTCCTTTTAATTTTTTTTGTTTACTTTTGCCTTACATTAACAACTTGTCGAATAAACATATCAGTCTTATAATTATCTACTAGTTCCATGACAAAATTCTCCAATACCAGACCTCTCATACTGTTGCTATTTACTGCAAATACTGGCCAATTTGCCATTACTTTTTTTCATTCTGTTTTATTCCTTCCCCTTTTTCATGTTTCTGCTTCCATATACTTCCTTTTCACCTGTCTCCAGTAATTTCAGCATCAGTTCTTTCCATTTCAGCACACTTCCTTAACTCAATATTTCCCCAGCAGAAGCATTGTTGCCTCACAGCAAGAGGTTCTCCTGTACGATTTACGGCTGGAGAGCCTTCTGTGTGGAGTCTGCATGTCCTCCCCGCGGTCGACTGGCCTCTGAAAGACATGCGTGAATGGGCATGCCTTCACTGAAGGTTGGGCATCGGGCTGGCAACTCAGCACCATAAAAACTCTACTGCTAATCATTAGCGGACCAGAGATCCGCTGTGGCAACCCCCAACCGGGAAAAGCTGAAAAGACAAACAACATTTGCATTATATTTCGAGCCATTGACAAGGAAAATAAGGGACTCAGAAATTCAAGGCTATAACTGGTATGGTAGTTAAGAAAAGCTGTCTTTATTTGCAGATGATATATATTTTGTACCTAACCAAACATAGAAAGAACATCCAAAAACTAAAATTCTCCACAAGCAGAACTGAAGAATAAAGGCTCAAAACCACAAGTAATTAAATGTAAGTGCTTTTGTTTACTAAAGTACAGCAAACTTCTTCAAAGACAAAGTCTGAAGAAGTTTGCTGTACATTAATACACGAAAGTGCTTACATTTAATTACTTGAGGTTTTGAGCCTTTATTCTTCAATTCTGCTTGTGGGATATATTTTGTACCTGCTAATACCAGAAAAGGACGTCTCGATGTTGTGTAACATTTTAAGACAGTTTCAAGTCTTTTTGGGATATAAAATTAATGAAGATAAAAGAAAGGCTATAGTTGTAAATTATGTACCCACACATGAATTGGTTCAGCAATACCCGTATTTATGAGCACATGATAAAATTAAGTATTTAGAAATATGTGGGAAGATACTAAACAAAAGATAATACAAAAACTGAGATACTAGAAGCTCTTGTTTATAGATATGGATAGCAAGACACAAGCAGTGAAAATGTGTTTATTCCCTTCAGTTTTATTTACAGGTCAGGCATATTTTTATCAGCCAGAGGACAAGTTGTGGACATAAATTAATAAACAGTTGAAGGATTTTAATTGGGAGGGGAACAGGACAGGGGTCAAGTGGGATAAGACGATACTTCCAATAGAACACGGTGGTTTAGGAATACCTGATTTGAAGGGATACTTTAGAGCTACACAGTTAAGGGTCATTGAATTATAGCTTTCTGCTTGTGTTATGTCTAAGTGGAAAGAGATGATGATGTGAAGAAGGGGGGAAAATAAAGAAATAAGAACAGAGTGAGATTTTGGATGCAGATCCTTAAGGAAAACAACAGCCATACAGAATATTATTCTCATAAATTAGCAGAAGGTATTCTAAGAAGTAAGCCAACCCAAGAATGGAGCAAGGAGGTTTTGCCAACAGGGATGACTGTAAAGGGGTACAGAGAATAGGCAAGAGAGAAGCTTGATATTTACTGGGGGGGGGGAATAAACAACTGGCAAAGGAACCAAAGTATTGGGAGCAAATAACTAGAGAGGGAAAGGTAATAGAATGGGAAGAGACCAAGCACACATTTGGACCACAAGCTAGAGAATGCCTTCCCCATCAGAGATTGATAGAGTACAGGCAAAGAGAAAGGGATAAGGGAACCCTAAGTGAAAAATCTGCGGTAGAGTTTTTAGTTTAATCTAGAACAAAAGCTACTGTTAAAAAGGGATAATTAGCAGGGCATATAAAATACTGCACAATAACTACAGGAAACAATCAGAGGAGGACAGAAAAGATTGGAAAGGCAGACTGGATAAGCAATTCAGAAGGAAACAATCAGAGGATATATGTATGACTCATAAATATGCAACAAAGTCTAGAATATTTAGGATTTTTTGCATAGAAGTGTTTCCATATGTATTTTTATACCCCAAGCAGACTCCAAATAACTTTTTCCTGGGGGAGATGTCAAATGTTGGAGGTGTGATGGTGAAGAGATAGTTAACTGGCAAAATATGTTTTAAGAGTATAATGGGTTTGGCAGACTAAGAATTCCATACAGAGTGCCCTGTCAGAAATACTGGGTGAGCAAATGGGTGTAACTAAAGAAATTATTTTTTGAGATGGGATACAGGATCTGAATTGCCTAGACATAGTAAGGTCTTGTTAAGTTTAATGTTGGTGGCTGCCAAAAAAGCAATTATTCAAAAATGGAAATTAGAGTCTAAATGAATTGTATTTGAATAATTGAATAGTGCAACAGAGATAAAAGAGCTGGAAGTGGGAACTTTAGAAAAGGGATGGAGCAAATTACCTAGAAAAAAATAGAAACTGTATGAACAATACATGCAGAATAATGTTTTGGAGGATGAATAAGGTTTAAGGGAAGGCAGACATTGATTAATTTATGTAATGCTAGACTGATGCTAATTATACAAAAATAATATATATGTGATGTATAATGTTTAGAACTGGGAACATGCTAATATGGTTTGTTTTCTTTTATATAAATACACATTTGCCTATCTCAAGTGATAATTCAATAAAAGTGTATAAAAAAGTAAGACAATATCATGTGACTTTAGTGGCAGTTGAGACTTACATCCCTTACACCTTTGTTTACTGTTTACAGATCCTTTATTTTTCTACATTAATTGTATTTACATCTTCCTCTTCTTCTGTACTGTACTGCCCTCTGTCTGTTCCACATTAGTCAACTCTTTATGTAATTTCAGTCTTTTTGACATTTTTATGCATAGGCTCTACATACAGCATACTTGCATCTTTCTGTTGTTTAAAGCAGTTTTCCCAAATCTTCCATAAGCATAAATCCCAACCAACATAATTCAAGTACCATATGTTCCAATGTCCCAGATACATACAGACAAATATTCACCTTGTTGCATTGCATTTTATATGTCCTACTTTACCACAGGTATAAAAAAAAAAAAAAAAAAAAAAAAAAAAAAAATTGTTCTGGATCACCTTCATAAAGTTATTCTAAAATGTCCCAGATGGAAAATCGATGGTCAGTATTCTAATACTGTAATTCAAGTTATTTTTCATTTCTCCAGTCCCATGTTCAAAACCATTCTCGTCAACACAGGCTTCAATTTCTCCAGTACACTGTAGATTTGTTTTTACCAACAAAGTCACATCATGGAAGTCAAAGGGTCATGAGTAAGTTGTACAGAAGTCCTCAATATTGCAGTTTAGTTCTGCACCCCACCCCAGGTTTATGGCATTATTCTATCATCCTTGCTTGAAATATAATTAGTATTTACAAGAAAATACACAATAATATTGTTTCAAAGTGCTGCAAGCATATAATTGTTTGTTTAATAATGTGCTTTAACCAATAAATGGATGAAAAAAAACTTTACATACAAGTACAAATAACATTTTAAGGTTTCAATACTTACTTGAGGCCTTTTCCCTACTTACTACAGTTCCTAACCAATGAGCTGCCTAAAAGAGTCCATTAAAGTCAATCTTTTAACTTGTTAGTAGTTTAATTTTCCACAGGCCTCAAACCAGGGCAGCAATCACTATAAAACACTGCAAGAGAAATAAAAAGTGGAATTATGTTACTCAAGTTAGTGAATCAAAAGGAATAATAAACGAGCCAACATCTCTGGAACTCATATTAGCATAAAAAAAATCTTCAAAATGAGCCAGTTAAAAAAAAAAAAAAGTTGCCACGTATGTCTATCAGTTAAACAGTTGATTTAAATAGTTATCCTGAAATGTTACTCTGGGAGTTATAAACAGTATGTCTATGATAGCCAAAAGGCATTCTTGAGCACTAAATACTGTCATCCAAACAAACACTGACTTTGAGCTCTTTTATTTCGCAAGTATAGAAACCCCCCATTACGATGCTGATAATAAAAATTGTGTTAAATAATGTCTACAAAAAAGCTTAAAAGTTCTATTCCCATGGCCTGATACTCCTTTTTAGAGCCCATTCCTCGAAACATGGATATATTACTAGTGAACATCAAAATTAATTTAATATGTATTACAGAAGAAAGATTTGTATAACCAGCAAGAGACGACAACAAAAGTTGAACAGTTCAAGTAGAAACAGGCTGACAAAAAGCCGTGTAGCAGGCAGAATAGGTTACTAATGGAAACCTAAAACAAACAACTTGAAACAGTTTGTTTTTAAATATCTACATCTTAATGTGTTTACTGATTTGTGAATAAGAAAAGATGGCTTGCACTGAACAAAGACACCAAACAGATGACGGATCATGGCTGAGTGGTCAGCATGGGTGACACAAGTACTTAAATGCAATTCTTAAAACATACCATTATTCTGTTCCACACCTCCTTTAGCATAAGTGCTATTAAATTTGTGGAGAGAAGTTTGGATATGTTTGTGTTTTACTGCAGATTAACATGGGCAACTCCATCTGATACATTTACTTTACATTTGTTACTCAGTTAGTCTGCTAGTCTAAGGACTCTCTTCATGACCTGTGCACAAGGCATGAATAAAGAAAATTCAAGACAATAGTTAAGCATACACAATACATACAAGGTTTAGTACAACATGTTTACATTTGTTTAGGACTAATTTCTGTTGCACTTTTGATAATTCACAAAAATGGTTAATTAATTTAATTACTCAAAATTGTTGGCCCATTAGGTGTTGGGGGGCATTACAGGAGCACTTGCCTACCTGTAAAAAATGATTAGAAAATGTTATTTGATTTTTATTTCTTTACTCGATAACTGGACGTTTTAGCATTAATGCTAAATCACAGTGATATTATGAGCATATGACTAAATACCATATAATCATATATATATATATATATATATATATATATATATATATATATATATCTATATATATATATATATATATATATATAGACACACACACACACACACACACACACACACACACACACACACACATATATATATAGCGGTCTACTTCTAATGGATGAAAACCCACTTACCTGAATTTGTAAATTTCGAGACGACTTCGCCAAAACAACGATCAGTTGGATTACCAAGTAAAAATTCCGGGTAAGTAACTATGTGTCCGGCACCGTAAAAAAAATAAAGAGTGAAACAAATTGCACCCATCCATGTTGGGGGGCTTTGTCCCCCACACACACCCTTGTTGTGCCCCCCACAACCCCTAAGTAAATATACCAACTCAGATTGCACTACAGTGGGGAAAGGGGCAAAGTTCACAGTGGTGGTCAAGTGGTTCCTTTCCCTGGTAACTTTCCAGTCATCTGAATGTTTGGTTTTCTCGTTTTGACAAAGCCGTCTCAAGATTTACAGACTTGGGTAAGTGGGTTTTATATAGATATATATATATATATATATATATATATATATATATATATATATATATATATATAGAGAGAGAGAGAGAGATGGATCTAGGACTACTGAACGAATGTTCAATAGTCCGTATCCACATTCACAGAACACACTTTAGCAAAAAGCGCTTCCGAAAATAAACACCAAAAAAAAAAAAAAACAGCTAATGTTTACACAGGGGGGGGCAAGCCCCCCTGCACACACCCCTACTTTTATATTTTCACTCTGAAATCGCACTACACTGGGGAAAAGGGAATATTCCCTCATCCCCACTGTACTACGATCTCAGCAACAGCCATTCCCCCCTGATTTTCCCTGTATTTTATCATACGTTCGCGAAAGTGCTTTTTCGGTGAAAGGCACTTTGGCGAATGTATGATCGGCAGTTTCACTTTCGGTGAAACTGCCGTTCGTGCATTAGTATGGACCCCAGCTAGATATATAGATGCACCGGTATATATAATATAGTTCCCTGATACATTGTCAAATGATTTTTAGACCAATGAAACATAACTGAGGGTTAATGCTGGGGTCCTCTTTCATCACCTGTGGCTTTATGTAGTTTTGTTGTCTGTATGTTTTTTTTTAATAAGTTTTTGTTTTTGTAAGAGAAGGTCAGTGTATGGGAGTGATTTGACATAGTAGTATTTCTTTGGAGGTTTGTGGGTTTTTTACATTTTGTTTGCCAGTAAAACTGAATGCAAAATAGTGCAGGTTAGGGGGTTTTGGTCCCGACAACACCTCTGGATGGCAATTATTCTCCAATAACCATCACCCCTGTTGGATATTATTGCTTGCTTATGGCTTATTTAGCAGTAACCAGCACAGTTTGTGAAAAGGGAGCAATATAACTACTGGCCTGTCTCTCCTTACAAACGCTGTTCTAAAAGCGATGGATGAAGGCAATGTCACAGGTGTTATGTTTTTTCAGTCGGTAATAAGCTCCTGGCAGGGCTCACCTTTTACATCCTAAGCCAATCAATACTCTTGTGGCATCTGGTATCACAATACCCCTAGGTGGCACTTATTTCCCCAATGGCACTCATTCTGTCAGGCATTACTGCTTATTTTGTGAAATTAACTTTACAAACACGTTTGCAGATATCAGAGTACTTCATAAACTGCAACTGTACCTGTATACATATCAGGAAAAAAAAAGACGAAAGAGGAGTGGTTGCATCACTGAGTTTTGAGGCTTCAGCACATATATGTTCTCCCCTCAACCAGTTATTTTACCCACTGAGATAATAACTGTTGATAAGTTGAATAAAGTTACCTACAAGGCCCTTATGGGGAACACTATCAAATGTTTTTCCAAGATGTAAGCATGTAGTGTGTGGGGGTCAGTCCCCCATCCAGTACCAAGAATACCTTTTCAAGAAATGCCATAGGAGTATGCAGAGAGGTCCTCTCATAACAAAAGCACAGTATTCTGAGTCAGTATAAGCCAAGGTCAGCGGTATCTTTTAGCACAAGTTTTAATTATTTTGCTCCTTTACTTCTGATGAGAATGGTGGCTGTAAGTCATTAGCATTCTCCTTATGCCTGGGGACTATTACAGCCTGATACCAGACTTCTGAAACAAGTCCTGCTGTACTTAATTAACAAGAGTACCTAAGGATTTTACATTACTCATTACGTTATGTAAGAAACCACCACGAATACTATTATGTACCAAGGACCCAGCATTAAGTTTATTAATGCCTCCTGAAAGGAAGAGTTATATCTAGTTTGTGGGTACCAATTTTTAAGCTATGTATGGCAGCATCATGGTCAGTGTTTGGTAATAAGGCGAGAGTTACTGGGAAAATAATCCGAAACAATGTCTGTTAATGTAGTAGTTATGCTGTTACTCCTGGTTGGGTTGACTTATTTTGACTTTAAAACTGCAAAGATTAATGAAATCCTGTAATATCTGGAAGTGTTGATAATATGGTAATTTCTGTATGTACTTGACAGACCTGAAATTCCCATTAGACTGTTACTGCTTTATACTTTTTTAAATATGTTTTCTGGTCTTCTGGCTGCTGAACATCAGGTCCCCCACCCCAGTTAACCCAGACATGCCATTACCTAGATAGCCATTAAGGGAATTTCTGTACAGCACACCCATCACTGCTTCTGTTTTCATCCAAAGATGTGAGGGTCTGGCTTTATTCCTCAAAGACTGGGTCCACCCATATTTTTAAGGATGGACACATTTTTACCAGGCTGGGGAAATATCGGACAGCATTGGGCTAATTTCTCCCACACAATGCTGGTAAAGGGAGGGATTTTCTCTTAATTCTGACCTCACCGACACAAATCTGGGGTGCGCACCATCAAGATTGGAGTGCACAGTACCTGTCAGTGACACCCATGTGCTTCCATGCCTGCACTGACCACTAGCTAAATGCTGAGCATTCCATGGTGCACTCATATACACACACACACTAAAACCAGTCTTGGAGCTATACCTGGCTCTTACCTCCACTAGAGGACAATACAACAATGGGCTTGAGCCACTTCCTCTCCTCGATATGGGAGAGCTGGCAGTGGGACTCACTCCCACATCCTCCTACTGTATGCTCCAGTCCTAAAACCATAAACTGGTAACCTGGGTCATCCTTAAGCCTTTAATCTTTCACATCACAGAGCTGGGTATTACTGCCTTTACTCTTTCACATCAAAGAGCTGGGTATTTGGGTATTACTGTTTTTGATTGCAGTGGCTTATTAAAAGTAGTTTTTTATGTCTTACAGTAGTTAAAGGAGGAAGGTTTCTATTAACACCAACACCACTAGGCTGAATAAAGACTTATCTGCTGCAAATGTTATATGCAGCAGTCCTAATTCATGGACTTCTTTCTATTAATCTTGATCATATAAATGGTTTTGTAGAATTACTCAGGTGCCAGAACCAGTTCTCTTTGCTTCACAGTAATGAGTGCAGGTGAAACCAAGTCAGTTTGGTTTGCAGCTTTCAGTTATAGTGCAGGATACTGCAGTGCAAGGAAATACCACTGACTTTTTATTTAATCTTCTTGCATTTAGTGACGCTACCCTTTACTTAAAAGTATGATGCAACATTCTAGTCACATTTATTTCAGGTATAATTAATGTAAACATAGGACAGTTTGGAGATGGAAACTTTCTTATGCAGTACATGTACTCTTCACTTTTAATTGGAAGAAAGACAATACTTTCCTTTTACAACAATGTCACAGTGAAAGCAAGCCAGACTTTTTCAATACTGTCACTTTAGTAGTAGCAGCAAAGTGTTGACAAACAGACTCAACAAAAGAAGCATTGATTACTGCAATGATATAAATGGCTGCATGTTGAAATTCTAGAGACCATAATTGCAATCATCAGAATAGTGTAAATACAAAACTACAAATGACAGTATGGAAAATGTATCAAGTCTGAGGTTGTAGTATCTCAGTGACTGTGGATTTAATATGTTTGTGTATGTGCGTGTGTGTGTGTGTGTGTGTGTGTGTGTGTGTGTGTGTGTGTGTGTGTGTGTACATACAAGCATGCACCACACAAGAAGGGGCTCAGTACTGATCCCCGGAGGACAACAGTGGTCATCTTCTCTCTGTCTATGGAGGCATCATCCAGTGAGATGGTGTGCGTTCTATCCTTAGGTCAGGTGGCTATCCTTCTTACCATATAGGAATTTATGATTAAGGCCAACAACTTATAAACAATTCCATAATGTGGTTTGGTATCAAATGCCTTGGCCAGATCAAGGTAGGTAGTATGGATGGTGTAACCACTATGAACCACCTCAGTGACCCTCTCAAAGAAGCTGACAAGATTAAGCAGACAGGGATTTCCAAGATGGCTGCACACTGATCAGCAGCTTGATTTCAGCTCTGCAATTTTTGTTAAATTCAGTTACTGGCTAGTAAGTATACTTTAAGAGAGCCTGAAAGAAAATCAACTAGAAAAGGTGAAGAGAAAGCACTGATGGGGAAGAATCCTGCAGTTATTCAGTAAAAAGAGTTTTAGTTCTGGCTTTGGTGAAAGACACGGCTTCCGGCAATCTAGAGGAAAAGATTAATCAAATGTGCTCAGAGCTGATTAAAATGAACAAAACACTGAAACAGTATGTCAACTCAAATAACAAACGGCTGAAAACAACTCAAATAACAAACGGCTGAAAAAAATGAAAGCAGGTTTACACAGTTATTTAGATGAACACATAAAACTTTAAACTTCAAAGGTCGAAATGATGAAAAACGTAGCGCAGTATGAGACTGCTCAAGAAGACATGCTTCAAAAATGGTAGAATAAGAAGATAGAGCACATAGGGAAAACATGAGATTTTTTGCTGTACCACAGAAACTAGGAGGAGCAGACTATTATTTTTTTTGAAAGCACAAATGCACAACTGGACTGGTATTCCACAGCAGGATTTGTTAATTGAAATTTCACATCATGTGCATGCTCCAAGTCTGGCTATGAGAATGCATCTTTAATAATACACGTCTTGGCTGTCATCATACCAGCAGAAAGAACTGATCCTGACAAAACGTGGCAAAACGGCAAAGTATTAAAAACTGGAGACAGTACAGTATTTGTGGAAAATGATTACTCACTGTACACCAGGCAGAAGAGAAGCAAATTTATCCCAGCAATCAGGAAACGTCAAGAGGCAGGTGTGAGATTCAGAATGTTTTTCCTGGAGGATCAAAGTCATTTTTTGATGCAGTACAGACTAAGGAGGAAATACAAAAGTTTTTCCAACAAAAAGTGGCCCAGCAAACAAAAGGGGATTTTTGCCGGTCATTCTTCTGATAACAAATTATAGCAAGACTTTGTCAATGTAACCTTTTCCATGCTCCAAAGAAAAATGCTTGAGAGACAGAAAAAAAGCACATGAGCTGACTAGAAGGACAGGAAATACCTTGGACTTGAACCACAGTCTAGAACTGGGAGACAAGAGATGAACAGGAAGAACAGCAACAACATTAAAATGAATGAATAAATGTGAGACTATAAAGCGTTAATTACAGTTCTGAAAGTTTGGCTTTTACAAGAAAAAGTAGAAAGATTGGACTTCTGTTGACTTTGTTAAATTTATGGGGGACTGAAAGTCATATGCCCCACTTCATGGCATACATGTTTGGAAAGACGTTGAAAACAATGAGGAGGGAAGGGAAATAAAAAATAAATACAAATAACTAAGTAAAACAATTTTTGTTTTAACGGTATTTGTTGGACATTTCTTGATGCAAATTGTGTATTGCAAAGTATTTTTCTGTTATTGTTATATGTGCTATAAGAAATGTAGGCATTGCAGTGTAAAAAGAGAAGAAAGACTGGACAAAATCATGTTTAAGTTAATATGCCATAATCTTGAGTTGTTGAGGTGGAGGGATGGGGTGTAAAAGTGCACAGATTATATATATATATATATATATATATATATATATATATATATATATATAGTTGATATGGTCTCTCTTAATTTTGCATAAGTGAATAATTAAGGCCTTTGGCTTAATCTATTTATTATAAGCAAGTAAACAAAAGGACACTGAATGTAATGAAAAGTTTTTCTTTGGCAAATAAATGTTCAGTGTAAGTTGGGAGGTTTGCAGAGCTTCATGTATATTTGGTACTTGCGTTTCCATGGGGACAAGCTGAATATAGGGGGAAACAATAAAAGCCAGAACACTTAACTAAAGCTAAAGGTTAATGTTTTCTGAAAGCATATAAGCGGTTTTCCACACCTGGGAGGGGAATGAAAGCAAGTCAAGAACAAACAGCAATTACTGTTAAGTAGGAGCACAGGCATAACATGGGTCTTAGAATGGATAACCTTAGGTTAAGTAATGAATGCCTATGTGGGCAGCTGTCAATTTGTAACAATTGTTATTATCGGGGGGGGGTTAAACTTCATTATTTGGAGATGTACATAGTTTTGTGTGTGTGTGTGTGTGTGTGTTTTTTTTTGTTTAAGGGTTTCCATAAAAACAAAAAGGCTTATAAAATGTGACACAGATTCAAATGGAGACCAGAAAAAACTGTATAAGAGATCAGCCTGCCAAACATTAGTGGTTGAATGCAACATAAAAGCTGGAAATAGACATTTAATAAAGCTCTCATATACAATATGTGGGCATAATAACTTATCATAATGGCTACAATAAACACGCACAAACTGATTAACTGCTTGGACCAGTTACCTTAAGCCTTCCTTCCTGAGTCTTGGTGCAGTGCTGTGGTAATGCCCTTCCATAAGGGAAGACCCATCACAGACCCCTGGAACTATAAATCCATTACCCTTATGAGGCTTGTCTGTAAAACCATGGAATGCCTCAGCACCAACCTCATAAATCATGATATGAAAAATCTGAGTAAGCTCAACTCAATGAAATTTGACTTTATTAAGGGCAGACCCTGTCCGATTAATTCAAAACAGTTGTTTAAAAAATATCACTTAAGACATAGGTAAACATCCATATATATATGTATGTATGTATATATATATATATATATATATATATATATATATATATATATATATATATATATATATATATATATATATATATATATATATATATATATATATACATACATATGTTAACATGTTCACAGTTACAAACATTATACATCACATACATGCTTTTATACAATCATCAATCCAACATTAAAGAAATTGACCAATTAGTGCCGTCCCTTAAACCTCACTCCTCATCCAAAACATTATTTTGCATGTATTGTTCCCATAAATTCCATTTTTTTTCATATGTAATTTGTTCATACCCTTTTCTAAACGGTTGATTTCCAGTTCCTTTTATCTATCTTACAAAAGTCAATACTTCAAGTATACTTGGTTAGGCTATGATTTTCATTTTCTAGTAATTGCTTTTTCGTCAGTCACCAGAATTAAATTTAACAAGGCCTTACTATGTCTAGGCAAGTCAGATCCATTATCCCATCTCAGAAACATAATTTGCTTAGTTAGACCCATGTGCGCACCCAGTATTTCTGAGACAGTACCCTGTGGTGAATTTTTAAAGTGTGTTAATTCATTACACTCCCATAACACATGTTCCCCATTACCTCTTTGTTCCCCATCACACCGCCAACGTTTGCCATCTATCTGAGGCAAAAGTAGAGTCTGCTGGGGTATAAAAATACCTTTGCAAACAAAGTATAAATCCCAAATCTTCTAGACTTTGTTGCATATTTGGGAGCCACATATACACTCCCCCATTGTTTCCTTCTGACTTGCTTATCCAATCTCTCTTCCCAATCTTTTCTAACATCCGCTGATTGATTCCTCGTGATCATGCAATATTTTACATGATATATTAATTATCCCTTTTTTAATACCAGCTTCTGTTCAAGATTCAGCTAAAAACTCTACCAGTGCAGGTCTTTCACTTAGGATTCCCCTATCCCCTTCTTCTCATTGCCTATACCTTAATATCGGTCCCTGATAGGAACAGCAATCTCTGTCCTGCAGTCCACGTGTCCTTTTGGCCTCTTCCAATTGTATTCCTTTTCCTGCTCTAGTAATTTGCTCCCAATAATGACCTGGTTCCTTTGCTAGCTTCTTCCAGTAAATTCCAGCTCCCTGTTGTTGATACTCTGTACCCCTAATTGCACTCATCCCTATCAGCAGAATCTCCTTTATCCCTTCCTGTGTTGGCATAGTTCTTAGTATACTTTCTGCTACTTTAGGATTATAATATTCTATACGACTGTTGTTATTCTTTTTAAGGATCTGTGTCCAAGATCCCTTTCTTTCCTTATTTTTGGAATTATCCTCCTGATTCATCATTATCTCTTCCCACTTTGGATGGCAGCTTTCTGCTTGTGTTATGTATAAGAGCCTGAACTGTGTAGCTCTAAAATATTCCTTCAAATCAGGTAAACCTCTTTGTTCTGTTGGGAAGATCAGTTTACCTCACTTGACTCTTGTCCTCTTCTCCTCCAAAATAAAATCCTTCATTTCTATTACTGTCCACAACTTCTTTTTTGGTTAATAAAAAAATGCTTGACATGTACAGAACTAAAGAGATTAAAAACATTTTGCTGCTTGTATCTGGCTATCCATATCCATTGGCAAGAGCTTCCAGTTTCTCACTTTTGTATTATTGTTTGTTTAGTCTCTTCCCACATATCCTACCGAATACTTTTTAATCCATATTCCTAAATACTTCATTTTATCATGTCCCCATAAATATGGGTATTGTGGGACCAGTTCATGTGTAGGTACATAGTTTATGCCTTTATTTTATTTTTATTAATTTTATATCCACAAAAGACTTTAAACTGCCTCAGAATATTCTACAGCACTGAGACATCATTTTCTGGCTCCATCAGGTGCAAAATAATATCTGCAAACAAGGTCAACTTTTTTTGAACACTGTACCAATTAAATCTTTGAACTTCTGAGTCCCTTATTTTTTTGCCAGTTGTTCTAAATATAATGCAAATAACAAAGGGGAAATGCCTCTCTTTAACGGGTAGTTGGGGAAGCATCAGGGTTTCATTTTTACTTCATTACCCTGCATTTTTATCTTAGCAATTACTGGTGCATGATCTGAAATACCGTAAGAGGGGCTAGACATGGTCTGAAATAGTTACTGGATGTGTGTCAAAGTCCTCAATAAAATAGATGTTTTCCTGTGAAATATAATTTCTATCAAGTCTAGCCCAGTTATTCCACCTTGGGGAATATCTAAATTATCTCAGAGTTTCTGCTACTGAATTCCTATCTTTCGTACCAAACATTGTCATAAAGTTCTCCAGAAATCTACCATCTTTTGTTATATTTTCCCTTCTAGGCCCCCCGACATATCCACACTGTTACAAAATCAAATTCCATTCCCACCTATAAAGTAATACTCCCTGTTGAAAGCTGATTATTTCTCGCAAATGTTATAAACTCCAAAATAGCACTTTAGGTGGAACAGAATACATGCCAGCATAATCCTCATACCTTGCCAGTAGCTCCTTACTACCACAATCTGCCATTATGTTTTCTCCATCGTCTATCACTAGTGAACCTCCTCTGGCAATTAATACAAGTACTATTTTTCCTATGTCCCTGATATTCAACAGGATATACATCCTGAAATTCTTCTCATATACTCAGTTCTTTCCAAATGCATCTCCTGTAGCATTGGTATTTGCACTCTGCATTTGTTAATATAATTATTATTTCCTTTTTGTCTTTACCTGTGATTTCTAAGAAAGATTTTGAGTTGTTCTATTCATTTTCTGATTATTTCCGTAATCCATTTCAGGCTTTCAGGGGAGCAGAAGCCTCTTCTGGTAGTCAATGCAGACAAACTATTTTTGGGGCATCAGTCCACCGTAAGGTGAACACATGCATACCTACGCAGTGACACATGGCAAACACACATACAATTTGATGGACCACCCATTCATCTACAGCACAATTCTGGAATGTGGAAGAAAACTGAAGCACACAACAGAGACCACTGCAGTGATGAAAAGGATATGTAGACTGCACAGAAAAGACAGCAGAGATGAGAACTAAGCACGGTCAGTAAGCATGTTAACTGCTACATGACAATGATACCCCCTTATTTTATGCATATACACTATGTCACAAATGATGCTCAAAAATTTATTAAGAGGTTCTGGCTTAGTGAAATAATTCATTTTGGTTCATTATAATGCAGAAGCCGGATTTGTTCACTTTGTTGGAAAAGCAAGCAACCCAACTGCCAGCTGTCCTATTACACTGGCAATGGTTACAACAAAATAATTAAGAAGCCTGCCCATCAAAATTCCATGTTCCCTGTCACAGAACACCTAAGGGAATTTAATGGCCCACAATGGATTTTAGGAGGTATACCAAAAGAGATGACCCTCTTCTACACAGCTCAAAGAAGTCTTTCTACAATAAATTCAACTTTTCAACAATTTTATTTCTCTCCCTATAGAATTGCCCTGACAATGAGTAAAAAACAAGGATATGGAGACTTAAGTCCTCTAGTGAACTACACATTACAAACCACTGAATCCAAACGTAAGAAGTGCATAGAGGCATTTACGTTACTTCAAGCTAGAATAGTCCAGAAGTACAGTGCTATACTCAAATCAATGTTAAAGGAACAGAACACATTTTTGCTGAGATCCTCAGCTTTACTCCATGGTCAGAAAATGTGAACCCATGGTGCCATGAGGACGAAATAGAATACAGTACAGAGCAAGGTCCGAACCTATGCTTGCTCAAAGTAAATTAATTCTTTCCTTTTGTCATTGTATCAGATTAGGAGATCTACAATTGCTGAATTTACAGACACACAGACATACACACACACACAGACACACACCTTTCCAAGGAGCTCTCTGCCCAAGTCACATTTGTGGTATTCCTCAGAGAAGCCTAATTACACTGTTGGTTTTATTTATCTTCAAAGAACAAATTCTCAAGTGTAAAGCCAAACAAACAAACCAAACAAAACAAAAAAACCCAGCTGCTAAGACACGGCATTATAAGAAAAAAATCCCACAAAAAAGTTTTCAGCTGAAAACCTATTCCCTAACAGTTTGAAAGCTACCTTAAACATGCTCTATGATCAATGAATGTCGAGAAGAAAGGAATTCTACAGGATCCTACAGGAGATGCATACTTGTAGGTATGAAAGGAAATGGAATTCATTAAACACAGACAGCACTGGCTCACTGACTCTTGGAATACACAAGTAGTGCTGCAATAACTGTCGGTCAGTAGTGGGCTGACCAAAACAAAAGATGTTCATTTACAATGAGCTGCAGCCATAGCTTTGCTCAATGTAAGATTTGCCTGCTGTTACTTTACCAATTTACCTTTATGGCAGCATCTTTAAATGGTCATTTACTAATAAAACTAGAAGCACATGCTAGATGGCATAAAGGCTTTATTTTAATAAGCTGAACCTGATCTTTGTGTAAGCACATTTGATACTATTATTATTCATTCATCTCAGTCTTAAAAATAAAATACACGATACATACCATAGTTTGTACAGATATTAAATATTTTAAATGTTATAATGCTGTGCATCTTACTTAATAAGGTCTATTTGATCAAATAAGAAAGGAAAAGATGGAAGACTTAAAAACAAGACTTGTGCAATTCATCATCCTCGAGGTTGAAGAATTCTACAGCACTCATCATAGGTAGGGCTAAAAGTAATGCAACAATACCTGCCTCTTCTGATTTGGCATCTGTCCTATAATATGGTCTACAACATATATACACTACGTGGAACAATAAAGAGATCACCTTTAATGTTAATAAATGTAGCACCATGAGAGATGGCAAAAAAAAGAAATTATGATGGCCATATCATAAACAATGACAACATTGTTGAAGATCAAGGGACAATGGTAGAGAGTGTATCTACCAAAGTTAGGAAAACATTTTCTGCAACTCAACTAATTCTAAAGAGCATGCACAGTTACTGCAGGGAGATTACCATATTAGTTTATACTTCACTGGTACAATTCATTTTTAAATACAATACTATGTTCTGTAGCAATTAAATGGGCCACCAAAATGAACTTAAAGTACAATGATTCCTCTAGAAAAAATCACAGGGTTTGAAAACCTGAATGATTCAGAAAGGCTACAAAACTGTCACTGTGTTTCGTACACATTGATCAAAGTTAACCTCTAAACCAATGTCTGATCCCCTTCTATTTGAAAGTTAATGTCGGCAATTAACTGCTGAGGGAGTCAATACTTGATTGGGTAACCTGGTATTTAAAGTAAACATCAATAATGCAAAATAAATAAATAAATACAAGGCTAGCTTTCTTCATAGTTTCCCTAATAGGCACCCTAGCACTTTGACTTTAAACCACCCTTCGATGACGTATACTGCTTAGCAATTAAAAGTGTAAATATTGTACACAAGCTGCCTTTGTTTTCTTACTTTCGTTGAAATTCATGACTATTGTATTCTTATGTAGTTCATGACTGGCATAGTGTTTTACCAGCAAATGTATATACTCTTGTCTAATGTATACTGTATTATTTTCTTATACATTCTATATTTTATCCTGGATAAAGGATAAAAGGGTCCCTAGACCAGCTTTTCTACACCATCAACAAACAGTAACAAATTAAATAAAAGTACAATACATTACACAGTGCTTTCCTATACAATAAGGTTGCTTACTATCACAAGAAGTCAAGTCATTAACTTCCTTTCAAAATAGCATATATGGAGAATTAGAAAGTATCAACACGGTTGTCTTATTTATTTGTGGAATAAAACTGGATTTGAGAGCCCTGGAGGTCCTACCTTGTTGTTTTTACTTAAAGTATCAACACTGGTTATAGCAGTGAAGATGTCTGAAGGCCAGCAAATCATAAGCATCATAAATGAACCTGTGAACTTAATCTTACTGTTAAATGCACTGGCCTTCTCTGTACTGGAAATCTTCTCCATGTGCTGTTACTCATCTAGGCTGTACTGCCAGTAATACAAATGAATGGGCTGTGGGAGTACATCTACTGATACAGTTATTTCTGCCACGGTCCTGCTTTAAAGTACCTTTTTAAAGTCAATATACATGACAGTCAAAGGCATTCATCTGCAAGCTACTACAAGATCAAGGCCCAGTATTATTAGTATGTATCTACATACTATGTGGCTACCGGCAGGCAACCACATCCCTAACCTCACATAACATAACAAAAAAAAAAAAGATTTCTAAGTGATGCTCCTTTTTATAACAACTTAGCAGATATTCTTTTATTTTACCTTTGAATGCTGTATTAATGTATTCTTAAAAAAAAAAAAAAATAAGCAGAGAATCCAAAAACATCTGCCAATTTTCTACATCTAATCACAGTTCAGAAAGTTAAAATCCCATTTATCATCAAAATGGTCTTGCGTATGTCACCATCATATCCTCTTAACCACGTTCAGACTTCATCATGCCTTCTAACCCAAACTTCTCACTCTCCCTAAGTATGATACATTACTCGTTTCCCTCGCTCCCCAGTATTCTACCTCTATACAACTTTCTCCTTATTTTCTTTTACATCTCTCCATTTCTTAATAGTCTACCATCGCCAGTTTTATTTAATCTTCAATCTACTTCTCAACCTCCACTCCTAAGTACGTTACTCTTTTTCATTCTACTCTAACTTACCATGATTAAAAGTTAACTAATGTACAGAAGGAATATAATCAGTCCATATTAATTCTATAATTTATGTATATATTTCTCATTGTATCCCTGTTGATTTGTCCTTAATTTGTTTCTGACAAATCCTTTCTGGACAAATGTATACATTTTTATTACTTATTTTTATATTCATTAAGTTGTAATCCAATTGTTGCTTTATTTACTCTGTTTCAAAATGTGGATCTTTTCTTCCCAGGACTTAGCTGAAAATGTGCTTTGGTTCAGTTGGATTATCCCAGATAAACTGAAAATAAGAAAATAAAGTGCATAATGATGCACACTGAGAAAATTAATTGGACAGAGAGCACTATAAATAAATTATTTTACACTGCTGGCTGCCAGATGTTTTGATCACTGCAAAGTAATGGTGGGTTACTAAGGTGTGCATTGAGGATTTGTGCTTTTAGCTCCCTGGGGCAAATCTTAACTGCATGCTGACAGTATACAGCACTCTACAAATATGGAATTTGGTATTCTGCAGGCATATATAGGCTATACAACAGTTGTAAGTAGTTATACGATGAAAAGCCACAATACACACCTGACCAGGAGAAACTGGAGAAAGGTCACTAGTTAAGAATTCAACACATTCAAGGCCTATCTAGGATTATTCAAAATGCCACTTTGTAGACTAGGCAGGTGAACTGTCCATATGAGAGAACAAAAATTATCACACATACTGTTGATAGGAATACACAGTATTATTCTACAGCAGTAATAAAAAAAAATGCTTGCACAGTTTACAGAAAATCCAGACTTTATATATTATTTATTGTCTTTTGTTTACCTAGTCTGATTAGGCCCACAAAGTACCCATTTGGAGCGGAGGCTTGTGGAGAAAATCTCCAGGTTACATCACGAAAAGCATTCTATAATTATACATTACAAAATTATTGCAAAAGACATTTAACTTTACAAACTCATCTAGACACGTTACATTAAATGCAATATATTAAAAAAAAATGTTTACAAATATTATACAGCAGAAAAAACATTTTCTATGTGAATAGTGAGTTTCAAATAATGAGATGATAGGAGATGTTAAGAAGGATGTCTGTCTACACATAAACTTTGGGTGTGTGACAGAGTAAATGCAGACATCAGATATATGGTAAAACTTCAGAGGTATTATTGTACAGATATATGAAAGATCAGAAAGTAGTTCACACTGCAATATATACAACAGTTTACACTATGACTAGTGAATTACTGCAACAAAGAAAGACAGAACCACCTCTGTCTTCTTCATTGCATTGCATAAAGGAAAGCTACAGGGGTTAACCTTCAGGACAGAGAATAAATGATGCCACATTGTAATCAGTATGAGATATGCCAACAAAGCTCAGTCACTTAGTGACACAAAATAAGGTCTGAAACCCTGTGAAATATTCCACACAACTTACCTGATTTCAAAAATTTGAAGGCATTTTTATTGCTGGAGAAATGCCAGGTACTGTGAAGGTGGTGGTGTTGGAGTGGGGGTGGGGGGGATTTAGTCAGGCATAATAATATATGAGCTGTAACAGGAGCAATCCTGTCCAGTCCAGGCATCTGCCTAAACACTCAAAGTACCCCAGTTGTTAGAAACTACATCATCACCCTTGGAAAACCAATCTTCAGTACTAGCAAACCCCCTTCACCCCTCCAGCACCTCTACAAGGGCAACAGGATGCCTCATTATTCCATAACCAGAATGGAATCTATAATGCTTCTGTCATATTGGATGCTTGACAATTCAATGACGTTTCCTTTCCAACATGCTGGCATTTGCTCTTCTGGGGATAATAAGGAGTGGGAAATGGATTACTAAGAATAATCATATCTCATTTAATCCACATGCAATTATTCTATCCTAAAACAAAACTAAAGCTTGGGAGATTACTACTCACAACAGAGACATTTCCAAGGTTGTAAAACAAAGAAACAATTTTTCCCCCTGCACTAAATTTCCACAACTTCAAACTATATATATATATATATATATATATATATATATATATATATATATATTTAGGTATACTTCAGTAGACCGACTTTACACTTACCCGAATTGCAGATTCCGGAGACGAAAACACCAAACATGCAATAAACAACCTGGACATTACTGAATATTTTTTTACAGGGAACAGAGGCAGTGTGTGTGTGTGTGTGTGTGTGTGTGTGTGTGTGTGTGTGTACACACACTTACAGCGACACCTACACACATACATTTATATTTAGTTGAGTGTCTTCTCGATGAGTGTGAAGAGTGATGCTTAAAATCAAAGGCAAGGGCAGCCGAGTGGTCAAAATGTTGTGGGAATGTACATTTCAGAGAGAAAGGTGAGTGGGGTTGGGGGAGGGTGAGAGCTTTTCTGCATGTGTGTGAGAGTCAGGTTGAGGGTCAGGGATAGATTTTGTATATTTGTGTGCAAGTGTGTGTCTATATTAGGGTTAAGGTAAAGGATAGGTAAGGGGATAGATGTAGCATTGTTAGTGTGTGTTTGTGCATCTGAGTGTGTTTTACATAGTGGCAGTATTATGAGAAGGCTTTTATTAAGGTAAGGTGTAGGGTTAGTGTTTGGGGAAGGGGCAGCATTAGGGTTAGCACCTATTACTAAGCTGGTGCAGGTCGATGGGTTTAAACAGACAGTTTCCCTTTAAGTACAAACCAAGCCCACATCTAGCACTCATGATACAACACTCCTCTAACTTTCTAAAAGATGAGAAGAACATTTTGAGGAGGGGGAAAATTGGTGCGCTACTTGAGAAATGTAATGTCTTACAGCCTAGATGGGCTCTGACTCTTCCATGAGGAAATTGCAGCCATTTTATGTAATAGGCTGCCAGGCAGTTGATTAGAAGAGGTTTTTCTTTGTTTGTTTTTTTTTTTTTACACACAAACTGGATACTTGAAAGGAGCAGCACAAGCACAAGTAAGGAATCTAGAACGACAGGAGTGCGGCCGTGCATGTCTGCGCATGTTAAGTGTTGCAAACCAATGCGCTTCCTGCTTCAACTGCCAATACTTCTGCAGGTTACAGACCTGCTTTCAGTATTACATACATTTAGCATTGTATAACAATGCCTCTGTCTCTTACACATCACCAGTGCATTGCATCAATCAAAATCTGCTATGGATGAGCACTACCGTAAAGATCTGCTGCCTAGGAACTTCATTTTCTGAGTTCTCATGACATTACACTAAAGATGATTTACACACGTCTAGTAATAGTATCGTTATCTTGGCCGCGTTTCAGTTCGTTTTATTATTTTTGGTTTTTGGAGTTTTAATTGCCTCTAGTAATATGTTTAAATTATATTGTTTTATTTTCTTCTTCTCTCATACAGTCAACCGTCAGAGCATCCTGGTGCCCCTGCCCTTCGTTGGGTCTGCCAACTGCTCCTAAATTCCCTTGGACTTGATCCAATAGGGTTGGGAATGACAAGGCGATGAGGACATCTCAGGACAAGGAGTCATTCAATCCTTTGGAGGGTCTTCTATTATGACCTACTCTCATTAGTAATATCCAAGGAGTGGGCATGCAATATGAATGTGCATATTGCCTCACCTCTGCAGCAGCCTAATCGATGTCCATCCCTTTCCCTGTTTGGACCTTACCCTCCAGCACATTCCATTCCCTAATGGATCATGCATGAGGAACACCCATGTACCGTCCTTCCCTCCTGCCTAGTGGCTCAGATGTCCAAGACACTAATCAAACGTGGTTCACCTGCGTTATAGTTAGGGCTTTACCAATTTGTGCCATGGTGCTGCTTTAAGTTAGAATTCTTGATCAATATCTACAACTTTAGTTCAATGGCATAACTTAAGCTGTTGAACTCTATTCACGTTTTCGATTTCCTATGAAACATTTTGGGGTTCCTTTTAGAAATGTGGCATTCACAACTCCCAAAGGCACTATTCATTTAACATAAATTAAATATATAAATGCAGAAAAATAAATGTTGCTTAATTGACAAACTAAACAAAATTGACATTTACACTATGGAGAAATACAAAAGTAGTTTATATTCTAATGATCTGAATAGCCTTCATAAAGAAACTGTTCACTGGAAAGAAAAAAATGACACATCTGTGAAAAGCACATTACGAACACTAGAAATGGTTTTAAAGATCATCATCCACTGAACAATTCCAATTTGTTGTTTTCTGTCAATCAATTGCTTTGGCTTCATGGAATTTAAACATTGACATTTTGCAAAACATGTAGTTTTCTCAGCAACAAGACATTTAGCCAGAACGTTATTCATTATGCAGAAGCATGGAATGGGCATCTTGAGTGTTTACTAGAGCAGTGATGTGAATATACAAGGGCTTGGGAAACTTCCACGTGTGAAGGTACGAGGCAGAGTGACTTGTACAGTTTACATGGACTTCACAAGCCATGGGTAACCTGACATATAGCTAATAGATGTTAATGAGCTAACTTTTGTACAGAGTGAAGTTTGCTTCTGTTGGTAAATAGAGTCTTAATTTCAATAACAGCAGCTTGGTGTCTTAAGCTTGTTTGTTGAAATATATATGTACAGTCACTGTAATTATCACTTTACGTATCACTATGAGGCAGTACAGACTATATTCAATTTGTCTTAGAAAAACTGAACAAATAACACCAATTCTCTATTTTGCAAATAGACTCCCATATTTTCCAGCATACCTCTCAACCTCTTAGCACAACAAATCTGGACCCTGTCTAAAATAATGGGGGAACAAAGGTCTAAAAATATTATACATTTTAAATGTTAACCTTAACTTAAAAAGTTGCTAGCATAACAAGATTTGTGTTAACATGCATTTTCTGAAAGATATGAAGTCTAAAATGCAAATGTATGCCAGTATTTAGTGATGTTAGTAGTCAGTGATTTGCCAGAAAACCACAAATGTTATGAGGAACAGATCCAAAATGTGAGGCAAAACTCTGGACATTCTGTGAAAATCTGTACAGTTCAGAGGTATGTTTTCCACACAGATTTCTAAAATTCTACAGTTTTAGTTTACTAAATGCTACAGCAAATTTCTTGATGAGACACCCACCAAAGTTTCATAGCATGAATGCATTTGCCAACTCTATGTAGATCATAAAATGGCTAGCAAGGGGTCTAACATCTGTCACCTAAAAAGACTAAAGAACAAAGCATAAACACTCTCCTTACTCCTCTAAATTAAGAAACAACTCTGACCCAGTAGAGCCCAATAGAACCACTGACTGTGGTCCACAAAACAGACAGCAAAGCAAAGCAATTAGTGTTCTTTATTCTAGCGCTTCGGTGTTTCCACCTTCAAGGAATATCAAACAATAAAAAATACATACATTTATATATCACACTCAATTAGTAGCAAACACCCACTAATTATACAATGGGCCCTCCCTTAAAGCAAACACTTCCAATTTAATTCATTATTTAGACCATTAGGCATCAAAGTTTTGTATTTCAAAATATAAACACTTTCTTTATATAACAACTTTTGTTTCAATACATTTTCGTCATTACCTAAACTTTCCACAGTTTCTAAAATTGTGCCTTGTAATAAAGTAGTGTCACTATTATGTAACATCCTAAAATGTGAGGCAATTATTTTATCTTCCCTCATATTTTTAATATCCCTCATATGTTCCACGAATCTGATGCGAAATTCCCGTTTTGTTTCCCCTATATAGTAAAGTGAACATAGGCATCTTAATGCATATATCACCCCTTTACTTCTACACAAATAGGTATCCCTAGGTTCAAACTTAACCCCATTCTATTGGGCTCTACTGGGTCAGAGTTGTTTCTTAAAAAGACTAAAGAGGCTTGCTTCTCTAACCTATGACGTTTTGCAGAACACTTTCTTATTTTATTGCACATGTGATTATAACTTTCCAGTGAGGGCTAGGGTAACAGATATTTTTTGGTCCTGAAAAAATTGGCAATGTGACTTGGTATTCATCTGCTGCTACTCTAAACAGAGTGGAATATCCTTTACTTTTACAAGGACATAAGTCTTTTATCTTTTAAACATATTGATGCCCTTCTGTGCCATCATGGAAGTCCAATCATGATCTAAAGACTTTTCTTCAGGAAACACATCAAAAAGCAGCCATCACTACCCCCAGCTGTAGCCAGGCAGGCTTTACCTGATTCCTGCCTTTGTTTCGGTTTCCCTCATGATTAGAATTACTTAGCTTATTTGCAGATGCGTTTTTATCTATTTTCCAGAGTACACATCTCCTGTGGCTGCAAAACACAGTCAGATTTTTATTTTAATCCCTAACTTCTACAGGAGCACAGAATACCTGCTTTCACTAACCTATCTCAAGAGCCATGATTATCACAGAGTAATGCAACCCAAAGATCAGCTGAGTGAAAATCATGGTTTTAATACAAGATTACATTTCACACTCAGGTTTGCTAGCAAATTCATTGGGATTGGCTGATCGTACCCCCCCCCCAGTATAGTCCACCTGGGGCAGTTAACTCTCTTACCCCACCCTAGATGCACTAATGTTCAGAGCTACAGCTCTCAACTGTCCATCTCTAGAATGCGGAATACTACCTATCAGAATATGGAACACTACCTCTCAGAACGTGGACCAAATGGGTAAAATGTGGAACACTTACTAACAACTCTGAGTAAGATCATAGCATTATAATGTGTTACTTTATATTTGTAAAAGTACTTTTGGTGAATTAATAATAAAATGTTCTTTTGATGAATATTCAGCATTGTTTGCCATGGATATCAATTAAAAAATGATTAACACTAAATGTGTAATAGCGACTCTGTCAAAATGGAGCTGACAAGAGCATGGGGTTTTTTTTAGGTCTCAAAAGAAGGAACACTTGATAAGTATGGAGCTGCAGCCTTATCTTGGAAGCAGTTACTTCATTCATTTTCCAACACATGCTTTATTATACATATAATTACAGTGGATTTAGACATGTTAGCAAGACTAAGACTGAGAACTTGTACTGGATAGGAGGCCAGTCCATTGCAGGACACACACACACACACACACACACACACACACACACACACACACACACACACACACACACACACACAACTGTCATGGAGATTTTTGAGAGTTTTGAGTACATGTAATGGCATATTTCTGGGATGTAACAGAAAAGCAATGTACCTAGCAAAAGCCTCAAAGTACACAGAAAGGATACAAAAATATCACAATAAAGGCATCCTAACTTGGAATCAAACGAGAGAGATAAGAATTGTGAGGCAGCAACACTACCTTCTGCAGCACTGTTTTGCTCTCTATTAGTGACACTTGTGCTTTGTTGCACTATGTTAGGAACATCTTCAATAATAACCTGACAACCAATTTATTTCTTTTTTTCTGGGCAAAAGCCTTTGCTGTGATATTTCAGACTGCCATCTTACAGTAGAGACATGGGTTTTGTACATGACCTACTTATACAGCCATGCCTCCACAGGATATGCATGAAATAGCCTGTGCACTAAACTGGTCATCACTTCTCCTGGGGTGAAGGGCCATGGGATTGGAAGCCTAGACCTCCATAATAACCAATAACTCCCTAACTGATGTGCAACTGCAGATCTCTTTCATCTTCCTCTGGTCTCCACTGTTGCTGCTCATGTACTGATATCACTGAAGTCTCTCAACTTCTCTCCCTACAAGAAAGGTGAATTGTCCACTTTCACTCATTTCCTTGCTTATTCCTGACTGACATCTTGGAACCTGGGTCACCAGTGGTGAAGACAGTTGCCTTAACTCCCCACCATTAGGCCTGCTCTTAAATCAAATACTGCAGTGCAAGAAATGTATTACTTCACAGAAGGTTTATGATGACACTGTTTCTTGCTCAATTAAGTACAACAGTAAAAATAGGAAACCTTTTGGTACAGAACATGTGAGATGTTTGAATCAACTCATTCACTCCAATGGAGCTCAGGAAGTTTGCACTCAGGGTTGCCAGACGTCCCTATTTGGGTGGGACTGTCCCAAGATCAGCAACCTGATCCCGAGTCCCGCCCTGCCAGTTTAAATCCCGGCCAGCCTCCGCTTTGTTTTTTTTTTTGTTTTGTTTGATTGGCCCATATACCTGGCATACGGGCCAATCAAAAATAGCTAAACACGGAGCTTCTTGTGTTCCACATTAAACAGAAGTAGCTCCGTGTTTAACGATTTTTAATTGGCCCGTATGCCGGTATACGGGCTAATCAAAAATTGCTAAACACGGAGCTACTTCTGTTGAATGCGGAACTGCAATGTTCCGCATTAAACATGAGAAGCTCCGTGTTTAGCGATTTTTGATTGGCCCGTATGCCGGTATATGGGCCAATCAAAAATCGCTAAACACGGACCTACTTGTGTTGAATGCGGAACTGCAATGCATTAAATACGAGAAGCTCGGTGCTTAGTGCAGAGCTACTGTTCTTTAATGTGGAACTCTGTTCCGCATTAAAGACCTTTTTTTTTGGTCTTCACTTGCCGTGAAAGACCTTTTTTTTTTTTGGTATTCACTTGCCGTGAAAGACCTTTTTTTTTGGTCTTCACTTGCCGTGAAAGACCTTTTTTTTTTTATTGTCCCTACCTGGCTTGTTGGAAATCTGGCAACCATGTAATTGCACTGTAACTTCCAATGGGCGGAGCCTAAGGCTTTTGACAGAATCAAATTATGTCCTCACATTTCAAACAAATGTTCATATCTCTGGAACCATAGGGGTTATGGGAGAGGTATAAATAGCAAACTCTTCAGCACAAACTATTTTTTATAGTGGTAGTACTCTTTAGGTTCTAGATCTTAAACCAAATTTTATAAATCACAGTAAACACAATAACTATTACATTTGTAATATTTTATAAACAGCTTACAATATCTCAGCAACCACTCAAGTTACACACATACTGTCAGCAGCATTTTATTCATCTAGCTGAGAACTTTCATATGAGGCTAAGGAATTCTGCCTGTGTTACTTGGTTATTGAAGTATTTAGAAAAACAGACAGTTAGTATCTATTTGCCTACACTAGACAGAGGTCAAATATTAATGCAGTTGAGTTTACCATTGTGTAGGCTTTAAGATGAAATAATTTAAAACCTAGTGCATAGCATGGTTTTGGAATTATTGATGCAAATATGAACAACCAATATATGACGCCTAGAAGCATCAGTAGGAGTTAACGGCACATGCACCTGCAGGTGTCACTCAGATGTAATGAGTTAATACTGCAATGCATCTTGGTAGTTTTTCACCAAAAAATAAATGTGATATAGGCAGGACTGGGTAAAAAAGGGTAGGGAAAGAACAGTAGTAAGGAAGCGAGCTGCAACACTTACCACAAGTCTTAATTTGTTGTCTAAAAACACTTTGTCAGTTAGAAACATCATTACACACTAACACCTAGCAATGAAATGGGATATATGCTCCTAACTAGCAACTGCATACAATACACTGAGCTAGTAACAGATGTGAATCATTAACTCCTTCCCAGTTGGACAGATACTACATTATGCATTCTCAGCCCAAAATAATACAAATACATTCTCTCAGCTGATAATCTACATTATACCTTACAAGGGTACATGCTATAGGATTTCAGGCCGCACAGTTATGGCTATCTATCAATGTCACATTTCACACTTAAGACAAATTGATAAAGAAAAGTAATCTAAGCTATTGTTTGGAGTAAGTGAAGAGCTGTATGTAGGAACATACAAATTAGGAATAATTGAAACACTGTTGCATACTTAAAAGGTTAATGATGGGCGACTACTCCTTTCTCCAATGCACTGGATATCTTGACAAGACTGGCTTCTTAGTATGTTCCCTCAAAACTCCCAGTAAAAAGTATTCCTCAGACAATGATTGCTTATAATGTTATTCGGGAGTGACACCTCCCACTTCAAAGCAAACCTCCGGAACCTTTACCAGCTGCCACTGATCTGTGACTGCTGCTGGTGTTGTAGCACTATTTTAACCACTCATCCCTTTGATCTTGTAGTGCTTTTAAATTCAGAGGCTGGAGTGTCCCCCTCACCTGGACAGTTTACTTTGGAGGCTACTTCTACTCACCTCATTTCCTCGAACTATCTACAGTTCGAAGACCAAAGTGAGAAGGCCCTCTATTTAGCAAATCTTTCTGCCACCAATGACATCTGGCACAAGATTACAACCCCTGCAGAGCATAGAAACACTTCTCGGAAATCAGCTTGGTATGAAGTGCTTTGGTCTGCTCCTGATGACTGACTGTCTTTCATTGGGCAGAGTGTGTAGGAGACTTCCATGACTGGTCTGGTATCCAGTTAGATGGAAACCTCTTCAGTTTTAATTCTGGATTGTTGTGCAGCTAAGCCATCTTGTGTTGAGCTGATGCATGTGCTGTTTTGGACGTCTACCAAGAGAAGGCTACAATGCTTATTGACCGTCTAACAAGAAAATTAATGACTTTAAATCAATCATTCAACTATCCTGACAGATCAGCTTAACTCTCTCTATACTGAGTAGCGTAATGGCTGTTCCAAGCTGACCTTGACCTCACTTTTCAAGCCATGAAAGACCAATCCTATTTGATCTCCTACTTCTTCACACAATCAATGGCTCTACTAATACCTGCACTAGGAACCTAAAGCTACACCAACAAATAATGAAGACTCACTGTGGGAACAAGTTCCTAACTCAATGTGTTCTCCGCATATGGAATAAGTTAGCACCGCTCATCAAGCAAAGTATTACTTTGGCTACTTTTAAAGCTAGTCTTGACAGCTGGGGGGGGGGGGGGTGGTAGACACACATGTATACCAGGGTTACTGTTTATGGACATGCTTAACTTGGGTGGTGAGCACTATAAGGTGCTTGCAAATGGTGGCCAACACATTAAGTGTGATTTCGTAAAAGTGTAAATGACTAGGCATATTATTGCTCCTACAATCCCTTATCTAGTACGTTTTGTGTTCTTACATGTGCTTTGACAGGAAACAGGAGAAACTGAGACACCCTATTACAATGAATTTATAATTACTGGTTTCCATTTTGACACAAAGTTAAAACCTACAACATTTAGTATAGCTTACAGTTTTAGTGTGTCTATTCCTGGCAGTTGCTAAAGCGAAAACATTTTATTTAAAAAGTCCATGATAAAGGTATACTTTAAAGCAACCTGCTGTTACTGAACAAAAGCTGTTTTATAAGCTAATACTTCAATGTTTAAAAAATGTGCATCACTTTGTCAGGAACGCAGTTTCTTTTCCTATACAATTAATTTCTAAATCTTTCATCTAAGCATTAACAAATATAACAATGCTAACATCTGTTATAACTGGAGCATGGTAGACTGAAAAAAATCTACATTTTTGTTTTGTCCATCAAAGAATTTAAGACAAGTAACTAAATTATGAGACAGATTTTTATATCTTGCTATTTAACAAACAGTTCACAAATGCTTAATGAGTTGATTGTTTTTACATGAGCTCCACAGATTGTTAGAACTAGTTGTGTTAAAAAGCTGCTGGCCCAGCAGTGTATGCCGAGACAGAATGGGTATAAAACCAAAAGTACTCTGTGATATGTAGGTCGTTTCCATGGGTTTCACTAAGCTCAGTAAAACAAAACACTTAGGGGAACACAGACTTGGAAGATTATTTGATTAAAAGGTTTCCATATCTGCACGTCATTAACATGTCAAAAGCCCTTGTTCTGGAAAAAGAACAGTGGAGAGGAGACAGCAGAAGGCAAGAGGAGAAAACCAGCAGTAGAAGAAAACAAATGTCACAAAGCGAGAGAGAAGAAAGTTTCAAGAATCTCAGAAGTGTTAACTGGGAAACAGAAGATATCAATGCTGACCAAGGAAAATGTTTAGGAGGAGCAAGGCAGGAACCCGACAAGAGCTGCACAGTAAGGAGTACTTTGAGAACGTATTGGGTCAGTTTCTTGGCTGTAGCTTTGTTGCACATTCACATGGACCTGTCTAAGATTCTTTGTAATCCAAGTTAAAAGATAATGCAAGGAGGGAGGCTGGCATAATGGTTAAGGTGTTTACCTTATGAACACAAGGTGCAGGGTTGATTCTCACATGGGGTAATTGGCTAGGCTTAAAATGGTCCGCAAGGGCAGTTAGCCTAGTATGAACATACATTAGACACCATACTTATATACATTATGAGACAGAGGCACCAGTAAATATAAACCTGCTGTTTTCATGTGTTACCATGTTATTTGATAAATTGTTACTCCTTTTCCTGCTTAATGTCTAACACCAAATATTTTTTTAATACACCTTTGTAGATTTCAGCCCAATGGTAAAGTTAACACTCAATAAAGACTTAAAATTAATTAGTTAATTAATTGGAAAATGCGGTAATTCTATTACAATCAAAATAAAATTGCAAAACAAGTTTCTGTTATGCATTTACCAGTGATTGAAATGTAGCAATCTAACAGTGTATTAACTTACCATCTTATCACAGCGAGTTTCAGTTCCGAATCACACTTTACCTAAGTTACCTACACCACATGTAGGGTTGCCACCTTTCATCGTGGCTAAAACCAGAGTAAAGCCACACCACTCCTGTCATCAGTAACCGTGCCCATCCCACCCCTCCCCGCCCACACCCCTCCCATTTTGTGATGTAATTATGACATCACTCGATGAGGAACATCCTCTTTATCCATTCCTGCTGCCTGCTTTCGGCTGATTTACTGTGCTTTTCTGTAAACAAAAAGCATAGTAAATCAGCCGATTTACAAACTCCGATAGTCTGTTTTCTTTTTGAAACAAAATACTGGAGTTTATACAGTGTTTTCCGGACTACCGGAGAATCAGTTTGATTTCCGGATAGTCCGGAAAAAAAAACGGAGGGGTGGCAACCCTAACCTCATGTAACTTCCGTCTTGTTTACTGTTTAGTTTGATTGTAAACATGGTAGACTTTGTTCAAGAAATACCGGATAATGTTGCAAAATATTTCACTGATTTTAAACTAAATGTTATAAAAGACAATAAAAAGCAAATTTCTGGAGCAAGGCCTGCAAGAAAAAAATTACCAGCGATCAGATGCCAACAGGGATGATTTCTAATTTTGTAAGTCACTCAAAGCTGTGTAATCCTGGCAAATACAGCACTTATGAGGCAGAAAGAAACATGAAAAGGAAGAACCCACAACAGCATCTGGATGGTACTTATTCTCTAAATATTTTCGTCCCATCAAAACAAACCATTTCAAGTAAAAGAGTCGATGATGCTGTCATCATATTTGATAATGTTAGATATGCTTTCCTTTGTCTCTGGTCAAAAAAGAAGGATTTAGTTTTTTAATGAGTATTGTACAACCATCATATCATATTCTAACCAGAGCAAAGTTTACCATGCAAGTTCACGATCGGTACAGACAGATGATAAAAACCAATTTAAGAAGATAATGGACAATTCTCAATATTGCTGTGCCCAAACTGATATATGGTCCAGTTGGTGTATGCATGGCTACTTAGGAGTAAGCCTGTCATTCATACACAATCAGAAGATGGAAACCCGACTGATGAGCATAAAGAGGTTTATGGACTCACATATGGCAGACAACATTTCCTTAATTTATCAAGCTATTATGAAACAATTTGCAAGTTGGACAACAGTTGTCAGAATAGTCACAGATAATGCTGCCAACATGGTGAAGGTATTCCTGAAGCCTGTTGATTTGATAGATGCAGATGAAGACAAGAAAGGTGATAAAGATGAAGCAGGAGAAGAGGTGGAACATGTTCCAGTTGATTGGGAACAACCTGAAGAGGGTAGCAGTCCAGTACCTGTGCGCTACGCATACATGGCACACACTTTGTAGTTGGTAGTTTACTTCAGACTTGCTGAAGCCTCAAAGATAAACAATGTCCTGGCCAAATGTGATAGTTTTGTGTTGTGTCAGCTCTTCATAAGTCATGCTGAGCTATGGAGTTGCTGGGGGCAGAAGCATCGATCAGAATTCCATCCTCGAACAGTAAACTGTCAATGATTTTGGCAATTGTTAAGATTGAAAGTGAACATGAAGGAACCCTTCAGCGAGTTTGCGACAAATGTGATTATCTGTTTTGCCAGGTATATTGCCTGATCACTAAAACTGTGGATCCAAGATTCAAACTGAAGTAGACAACAGATTCAGGTGCCAGCAACACAGCACGACAGGCATTACTGACTAAGATGCAAGTACTAAGTCAATCATATAAACATCAACTACCTAGAGAAGTCGCCTGTGCACCTGTACCACAGCAATAGCCATTAGCTTCACAGCCATTCTTTTTTCATATATAATGGAAAATAGCAGCACACAAACAGCATTGAATCAGAACTGGGATCATATTTGTCATCACCATGCAGGAGCTTGGAGCTGCTAGTCTACTGGAGTGACACTGCATGCCAAGAAGCATTACCAACCTTATACAAGTTACATCTTAAGCACCACTGTATATCTGCTATTTCAGCAAACGTTGAAAGGGTTTTCGGTGCTGCTGGCTACATTGCTTCAGCTAGGTGAAGTAGACTTGGTGATACATCACTGGAGTTGCTTATCATTGCCAAGTGCAACAGAGACCAACTGATGAACATTTCTATTTGATGATTTTACTTTTTTATGATTTTAAATGCGTTTTACTGTGCAGTCGATTAATGAGCTAAACGTGCTTAGAGATGCTGTTTAATTTTTATGATTTGACATAGACTACATTGTTTTCAGGTTGAACACTTGGGACTGACAAGTTTCAAGTTAGGACAGTCGGCAGTAAGTTGGTAATTAAAATCTAATTTGCCTAATTAGTTTCAATATTTGCTAGTTCAGATCTACTTTAGTAGATTGAACTTTTACTAGTTCAAACTACATATGGTCGAGACCATATGTTTGAACTCATAAAAGTTCGAACACTGACGTAAAACCACATAAAACCAAAAAAACACACAACTAAACGTCTATAGCAGGGTGGCACCCCACCCTGCACCCCCTTACTTAAATATACCAACTCCAAGATCACACTACATTGCGGAAATGGGAAAGCTTCCCTTTCCACTCTGTACGGAGATGTCCATTCAGTCAGATCAGACTTTTACAAGTTCGAACATATGGTCTCGGCCATATGTGGTTCGAACTTATAAATGTTCGATCTACTGAAGGGGACCCGCTAGTTCTAATTAATTAGATATGTCAGATAGCTAATTCTAATTAATTAGCAAAAATGAGCCAAGTCTAATTCTAATTAATTAGCAAATAAACTAATTAAAAACAACACTGGTCTTAGCAGAGTGAAATCTAGTAGAATCAATTTCAAACCGATACAGTCTCAGGCTAGTATTTTTCTTATCTTGGGCTATTACTTTTCTTATTTACTTAATGTGAATTATGAATATGGAGTTATGTGTTGATCTGTCGGATTAAAAAAGTTCCACTTTCATGTGTTAGTATATGCAGTAGCCACAGTATGAAATCAAGAATTTATTCTGATATTTTATGCTGAAAATGTGTAGCAGACCTGGCCCACTATCACACCATATAGATTTCATCCACGATACCACTGGAGTTAGGTTCAGGAAATTACTTGGGCCATTCAATCATGACTCTTAATCCCATTGCTTTAAAAGATAAAGCAGCAGCCCTCTTTATTCAGTTAACTTACTAATGCATAAACAATTTTTACTGCCTTTAGTTGTATTGCAAGTAGTATTAATGTGTACCATCACAGGAAAAAATGAACTCAGAATAAGTTCTGAAAGTGGTGGGTTTGTCATTGTTGCACACCAATAAGCAATAAATCTGAACCTGTACAGCACCCCGATCAGGTGAGATAGCACTTCAAAAAGCATATTACATCATTTCATGCAGCTGCATTTACATTTATTAGCAGCTGGACAAAATGATGACACAATTAATTATGTAAAACAGAAGTGTATGGCATACATACATTGTATGTATATATATATATATATATATATATATATATATAAATAAAGGTTCCCCTTTATAATCTCAAAATACTGAAATCTCGAATTTCAGTATCTCAAAACCATAAAGGCGAACGCTCAAAATCCCGAAACCCCAAAACTGCGAAACACGAAATCCCAAACATTAACATACCATACACCCGCACAACACATACACCATCCTACCCACACTACAACAAATCAAACAAGAAAACAAACACAATAACACAAATCTACACACCTACACTACACATAAACAGGTGGGCAAGCCCCCCTACACTCCCCTACTTATACATACTAACTCTGAGACCACACAAACAAAGACAGCAAATTCGCACCCAGACTTTCTACAGTCCCTTGCATGCATGTATATACACACACACACACACACACACACACACACACACACACACACACACACACACACACACACACCACACATATACAAAAACCAACACATCCAACACTTACACACTCATACTTTCACCTGCCTACCCTAACTCACACGCACAACTTACAAACACACTCATATACATTCAAAGTCCCACCCAAAACCCTTACAAAACACTCACTCACCTTAAATCACATCTAAATCCACACACTACACCAGACACCATCCACACAAGCACTGCAAGTAACATAGCGTAAAGCCATAACCCCGGATTCGAATTTGTGATTATGCACTTTGGCTATTTTAAAAAATCACCTTTATGGTCTTGAGATACTGAAATTAGAGGTTTCAGTATTTTAAGACTATAAAGTGGAACTATATATATATTTTATTTTTTATTTTATTTGCAGTTGGTTTACTAGGACAGTCCATTGGGCCAAAATGAACCTGTTTTCAATGGAGTCCTGGGGAGAAAAGCTCCAAAACTAAATAGGTTACAGTAGGTTATTCATAGTAGTTATACAAATTGTACTATTATACAAAAGTTAAAGATACAAGAAAAACAATTTCAAATAATACAGCAAAACTAGAATTAATACAGACTAGTGATGAAATTAATAGATAATACAGACTAAAAGGAATATTGCATCAAAGTACTGAGAAATAATAAGATATTAGGAAGCACTGCACGAAAATAATGAGAAATAATAACATATTAGGAAGTATTGCACGAAAATAATGAGAAATAACATATTAGGAAGTATTTTACGAAAATAATGAGAAATAACATATTAGGAAGTATTGCATGAAAATAATGAGAAATAACATATTAGGAAGTATTGCACGAAAATAATGAGAAATAACATATTAGGAAGTATTGCACGAAAATACCAAGAAATAATAACATATTAGGAAGTGTTGCACGAAAATACTGAGAAATAATAACATATTAGGAAGTGTTCCATGAAAATACTGAGAAATAATAACATATTAGGAAGTGTTGCATGAAAATACTGAGAAATAATATCATATTAGGAAGTATTGCATGAAAATAATGAGAAATAACATATTAGGAAGTATTGCATGAAAATACCGAGAAATAATAACATATTAGGAAGTGTTGCATGAAAATACTGAGAAATAATAACATATTAGGAAGTATTGCACGAAAATACCAAGAAATAATAACATATTAGGAAGTGTTGCACGAAAATACTGAGAAATAATAACATATTAGGAAGTGTTCCATGAAAATACTGAGAAATAATAACATATTAGGAAGTGTTCCATGAAAATACTGAGAAATAATAACATATTAGGAAGTGTTGCATGAAAATACTGAGAAATAATATCATATTAGGAAGTATTGCATGAAAATAATGAGAAATAACATATTAGGAAGTATTGCATGAAAATACCGAGAAATAACATATTAGGAAGTGTTGCATGAAAATACTGAGAAATAATAACATATTAGGAAGTATTGCACGAAAATACCAAGAAATAATAACATATTAGGAAGTGTTGCACGAAAATACTGAGAAATAATAACATATTAGGAAGTGTTCCATGAAAATACTGAGAAATAATAACATATTAGGAAGTGTTGCATGAAAATACTGAGAAATAATATCATATTAGGAAGTATTGCATGAAAATAATGAGAAATAACATATTAGGAAGTATTGCATGAAAATACCGAGAAATAATAACATATTAGGAAGTATTGCACGAAAATACTGAGAAATAATAACATATTAGGAAGTGTTGCATGAAAATACTGAGAAATAATAACATATTAGGAAGTGTTGCATGAAAATACTGAGAAATAATAACATATTAGGAAGTGTTGCATGAAAATACTGAGAAATAATAACATATTAGGAAGTGTTGCATGAAAATACTGAGAAATAATAACATATTAGGAAGTAAACACTTAGGAGGTGTGGCCTAGTGCATTATTTCCAAATATCATAGGAATAATAATATGTATGAGTTAGGGGTAAATAATAAGAAAAAATGCAGGAGGAAAACAGGGAAAAGAAGGAAGATGGAAATTGCAAGTGTTAGTTATGTGGGGTGGGAGCAAGAGCATTCCCATTGGGATACTAGATGTGAATGAAGAGATCTTTTAAAAATAAAATGGTTGGGGGTGGTGTGAATGGATGGTGGTAGGGAGTTCCAAAGGCGTGCAAGGCCATAAGACAGAAGATTTTTGCCTGGGGGACGAGTTGGTTTATATACTTCTAATAAATTTTGATTGTTGGACCTTAATACTCTATCAGGTAGGTGCATTTTAAAGGCTGATGAAAGGGAGGGACAGAGGGAGGGGTTGAAAATGAGCTTGTGTGCAAGAGTTAGTTGAGTGTATATGAGATAACTGGGTAGCTCTAGCCATTTTAGTTTTTGGAGAGAGGAACAGTGGTGGGTGGAGGACTTGTGGTTGGTAGCGAACTTGGCGATTTTATTGTAGCAAGAGGAAAGTTGTGTTTTTAGAGGTCTGTAGATTAGTTAGGAGTGGAGCTCCATAGAGAAGGGAGGGGATAAGAAATGAGGTAGAGGGTGATTTTGGTAGCAGGTGTAAGGTAATGATTTTGTCAGTAGAGCATACCTAGTTTTTGATGGGTTTTTTTGATATTTAGCTGTAGGTGAGAGTTGAATTTGAGCTGGCTATCAATTTGGACCCCAAGTAACTTGGTCTCTGACACCAGTTCCAGAGGTGAGTTATTTTGACTAGTGATAGAGAATGTGTTTTATCGAAAGAGGTTACTTTGGAGGGGGTAAATAACATTAATTTGGTTTTAGAGGCATTGAGTGCTAGGTGATTTCTTTTCATCCATTGCTCAGTGGTTGTAAAAGCATCTTGAATCAATTTTAGGAGTGAGGGGATAGAAGTGGCAGAGCATATAATAGTAGAATCATCTGCAAATTGGATGATGTCTGAAAATGGGATAGAGTTGCGGAAATCATTTATAAATATATTAAAGAGAAGGGGACCCAGTATGGAGCCCTGGGGTACTCCAGTAGGGGTACTTAGAAATGAGGAGGTGGCCTTTTTCCATTTTACTGCTTGATATCTGTTAGATAAGTAGCTGGAGAACCAGTTCAAAGAGGAGGGAGATAGGTTAAGTTTTGAGAGTTTAGTTAGTAGCAGGCTGTGAGAGAGAGTGTCAAAAGCCTTAGAGAGGTCGAGTAGTAGGGTAGAAACAATTTGGCCAGAGTCACGGGCTTTATTTACAGTTTCAAGGAAGGAGAGGAAGGCGGTCATAGTGCTATGATTTGGTCTGAATCCGTGTTGTGTGGGAGTTAGTAGGTGATTGTCTAAGAGATGTGGAAGGAGTTGTAGTTGAATACACTTTTCTAGGAGTTTAGAGATGGGGGACAGGATAGTGATGGGGCGGAAATTAGTAACATTGTTATTGTTGCCACCTTTATGTAAAGGTATGATAAAGGCCTTTTTCCAGATTTGGGGTACTACACATTCTTGGATAGAGCGGTTGATTAAGATGCTAATGGGGTAGGCGATTGCTTCAGCAGCTTTGCTAAGAAAGTAGGAAGGGATGTTATCAGGAGAATTAGTGCATGGTTTCAGTTTCAGAAGGAGTTTCTTTATAGTAGAAGTGGGTATAGGTTTTAATGAGAGAAAAAGAGAGAGTGTGAAGAGGGGGAATTAGGGGCAGATGAAGATGATGAAGTAGTTAGAGTAGGAGAAGGAGTGGAGGGACGAGAGTTAGTAGATGGGAATGAGGAAGTAGTAGCAGTGCAGGGTAGAGTGTTGGTGGGGGAGGGTGGGGGCGTATTGGAGAATGTAGTGGTGTTAGAGAAAGATGATGTTAATTTGGAAATAGATTAAATGAAAAAAGAGTTAAACTGGGTAGCCAAATCTAGGTCAGGAGCGTTTGGGTCTGGGGTAGGGGTGTCTTGTTTGCTGGGGTTAAGGAGAGTAGAGATACCTTTCCAGAATTTCTGAGGGTTTGATTTATTATTGTTTTGGAGTGTGGAGAAGTAATTTTGTCGATCAGAGATTATGAGCTTTTTTACCTTTTTTCGAAGTATTTTATATTCATTATGGACTAGTGTGCCCAGACTTTATCTCTGTGCCACATAGTTGCTAGTGTGTTTTTGGTTAGCCAAGAGGCTGTCTTAATTTTAATTCTCTTAGTCCTTAAAGGTGCATGTGAGTCAAGTAGTTTAGGATATTGAGTTGAAGTGGGCAACTGCGTTATCTAGAGATAATGTTTTTAGACAATTCCAGTTAATTGCTTTTAGAGAGTTTGAAAAGGTTGTTGGGTTAAAGTTTTTTTGGTTACGGATAGTAATATAATTATGGGTGCAATGCAGGAGTGATGGGAGTCGATGAGTGAAGATGGGTATATGATCACTAAGGGGATCAGGAAGAGTGCCACTGTCAGAGAAATAATAGGGATGAGAGACTAGAATCCAGTCTAGAATACTGCCGCTAGAGAGGTTTTTTGAGGGGTGTGTTACAGAGTTGATTAGCTGTGAAAAATTGTAGAGGTTGATATTAAGAGGGTTTTTAGGAGACTGAATGGAGACCCAGTTAATATTCATGTCTCCTAAGATTATTGTTTCATTGCTAATATTGTTGGAGAGCCAGGAGAGGATATCTTCAAGTGTAGAAATATTATCCCCTGGGGGGATGTAGAGTGAGGCTATACATATGTGCTTATGTAGGTTAACTTGGAGTAATGTGAGGAGTAGTTCAGCGTTTTTAAAGTGTGGAATAGGTTTGTTATAGGGGGTAACTGACAATGAGGATGAGTATAGGAGAGCTACTCCACCCCCTTTTTTATGGGACCTGTCTTTTCTTATGATAGAGTAGTTTGGTGGAATAATTTCAGAGTCTTTTATATGGGGTTTTAACCATGTTTCAGAGATGGTTAGGATGTCAGGTTTATTATGTATGAGCCAAGCATGGAGGTTTGGGACTTTGTTTACTATACTTTGGGAGTTAAAAGAAGTAAATAAAATGGACTTGTCTGTAGTGGAAGATGTGGAGGGGCCTGGGTTGGGATGGATGTCACCTGATAATAGACTGTAAATTAGATGTAAGAGTGGATTAGTGAGGTAGTTTGACAGGTTTGGTAAGTAGATTGGGTTCTATTGTGAATCTGAAGCATTTGCTAGTTACTATGGGAGTAAAATCTTTATGAGAGGTGATAAGTTTGTATGGGAAAAGAAGGAGGTTATTTATAGGATATAGATGTGGAGAAATATATATATATATATATATATATATATATATATATATATATATATATATATATACACACACACACACACACACACACATATATATATAAAATGCCAGGTTTTTGTGATATAAAAAATGAGACCACAATAAATCATTTCACCTATAACCTGTACAATTCAATTGAAAAACAAATCTGTTAGGAGAAAAAAATATAAAAATTAAAAATGTACAATAAGCTGGTTGCATAAGTGTGCACACCCTTAAACTAATACTTTGTTGAAGCACCTTTTAATTTAATTGCATCATTCAGTCTTCTTGGGTACACACTTGCCATCAATTAAAGAGACTGATTAAGCCCACATAAAGTTCAGCTGTCCTAGTAGGATTTTCCTGACATTTACTCAGTTGCCTGCTACAAGAAAAGCCATGGTTTGCAGAGAGCTTACAAAGCATCAAAGGGATCTCATTGTTGAAAGGTATCAGTCAGGAGAATGGTACAAAAAAATGTCCACAGCATTGGATATACCATGGAACACAGTGAAGACAGTCATCAAAAGGTGGAGAAAATATGGGACAACAGTGACGTTGCAAAGAAATGGATGTCCCTCCAAAACTGATGAAAAGATAAGATGAAAACTGGTCAGGGAGGCTGCCAAGAGGCCCACAGCAACACTGAAGGAGCTGCAGAAATTTCTGGAAAATACTGGTTGTGCATTACACGTGATACAATCTTCCATATTCTCCATATGTCTGGACTATGGGGTAGGGTTGCAAGACGGAAGCCTTTTCTTACACAGAAAAACATTCAGGCCCAGCTACAATTTACAAAACAATACATCAAGTCTCACAAAAGCATGTGGGAAAATGTGTTATGGTCTGATGAGACCAAGGATGAACTTTTTGGCCACAATTCCAAAAGGTATTTTTGGCGCAAAAACAACACTTTACATCATCAAAAGAACACCATTCCCACAGTGAAGCATGGTGGTGGCAGTGTCATGCTTTGGGTTGCCTTTCTTCACCTGGAACTGGGGCTTTAGTCAAGGTGGGGG
>NC_056743.1:582801026-582808640 GCF_019279795.1 Protopterus annectens | reverse complement strand
TATGCTGGGATGTTCTGTAGCAGTTATTTTCAAGATGTCATGGTCCACACTAACTGCTGTGGGGTCTTTCTATCCAACTTTAAAACAGATGCTAATTATGTGGTCAGGAAACCATGTCTGACTCTTTCTAGTGATGAAAATGATTGCCCTGTACTGGTAAGGTTTTGAGAAGATTGTTCTGATACAACTTGAATTATTTCTACCTACTCTTGTTTCATTACCAGTAAACAATGCAGCTTAAGGAGATGAGAAGATTGTTCTGATACAACTTGAATTATTTCGACCTACTCTTGTTTCATTAACAGTAAACAATGCAGCTTAAGGAGATGGCACAATACTAAGACCACTCTAAGAATATCTAACATCTTAGTGTTGAGACACCAATGTTGTTATTCAGTTTTTGCTCATTCTTGATCTTTTGGCTGCATTTACTCCATGGATCCAGAAGTATCTGTATTCTTAATGCAGTTCAGTGCCCACAATCCTCAAATAGTTTGTTCCTTAACTTTAGGGGTTTGTGTAGATGCTGTTTTCTAGACTTAATATTACTGGGAGTGACCTTTTTATGTTCAGGTTCCAAAAGGTTTAATTTTGGGGTCATTTGTTGTTTGGAGTACAGTATACAACTACTTTGGTTTATATCATATGAAAGAAAAGTGTAAAATATCACTGCTGTGCAGAAAATGCTCATTTATACTTCTTTTAACCCTAACTACTATATGCCAACCCTGAATTTCCAGAAGGAAGTTTGGACGCTGTAGATAAAGAACAGATAACTGAGCCCCAGTCCTAATAAGACATGGCAAGGACAATTCATTATACCTTGAGGTCCTGCACCTACTCATCTTTACTCAGTTATAACTACCAGGAGGCAATTAGAGGTTTTGACTAGGGTGCATACTTATTTTTTTTCAGTGATATTCTGTCATTTCAGTATCAAGCGAGGGATGTTACAAAATAATCGGTCATCTAATGAATATCACCCAGATAAAATAACTGCTACCATCAGAAGGCCATACTAAGAGTGTATACGCGCTGATTTTAATTACCATACTGCCCTTTACCTTGCATTTGACATGTGACTTTTGTATACCTGGAGGTAATACAGAATGTAGCAGCTCATCTTTGCACCAGTTTTTCTCATACACCACCTGTGCGTCTGCACTGGCTGCCAGGTAACTTAAAATCTATATACAGAATATCAGCACTTAATCTTCCCAGCCCTACACACAGTAAGAATCCCTCCATCGAGGAGGCTACTTCTGCCCTATCGATCACCATGACTTCTTTGATCATCAGGCCTATGTGATTCTCAAGTACACCTCACAACTTTTACATCCACAATTATGACTAAGCAAAAAGAATAAGGGTAAGACTCTAAATTAAGGACTCTTTTGTTGGCACTATTAATGTAGAATTTTTCAACAAGTAATGTCCAATTTTAGGAGGGATGGAGTAAAAGCTTGAGAAAAAAAATTAAGGGGCATCGCCATAAAATCTGGATCGTTGAGAGGTATGGGTGTGTCTTAAACATTCTGACAATATTTTTTTTCTGCTACAAGGCTCCATACTTGGGAAAATTGCAGTTTTGCCTGATACAGTTTGAGGCTATCTTAGAAAGAGTTCACAAAAACCTGTTCCATTAGGTATCTTTCAGCATAATCATCAGTCACAGGGCCTTGACTCAAGATACTCTCAGGATTAAATTTACCTTAGGTGTTACATTTCTTTTTAGTCATTTCTTTGTATATTCTATATCTTCATTAGTTTGCTATGTATCCTTTATTCTTGTCTTTTTAGAGTTTTATGCAATTAGAATAATTATACAAAAAGCTTTAGCATGTTTAAAAAAGCTGTGAGGAAGAATGGAGTATCCAAGCCAGGACGCTACCAATGAGAGCTGTAAAATGTCTGAAAAGGATCCTTAGGATACAAAAAAAGAGGGGTGGGGAGGATTTGTTAGACTGGAAGATCCACATGAAAGTTCTGGTTATAGATGGGTACATAATTCTCAAATTGTAACAGAAGGCTTTGGGGAGAGTGTGGGTGACAGTAGAAGTTTAATTCTAGAACTTCTGGTGGTCAGCTGAGAAATGGTCTCATCTTTGCTACAAGTAATTCTTATGGCCTTATTCTTTTTTCTTGTATTCATTTTTTTAACTTGTCCAAAATTTCACAGTTGAAGATGATTTTATATCTTTTCTGTGCACAATAATTCACACTTTGCAATTAAGTTCCTCGTTTAGGCTATCTTATCCATAAAGTCCACCCTTGACTCTTAACATTTGCAGTGGACGTATTTGTTTTGGGGTGGAAGGAGAATATTGATGACCCTCTATGTCAAATGAGGGATCATTCTGCAGTTTGCAGTCACTCCATTTAGTATTATCCAGAGATAAAAATTGCTACCTTTATCAGTAGACAGGTAGTCAAAAGAAATAAATAGTCCAATGAGTCAGGTTTATTTATTTATTTATTTATTTAATCAGCCATGACCCAGGTCATGTGAGCAAGAATGCTAAACATAAAATTAAAACAACTGCATATTAAAAGAGAATAAAGAAACAGAATAACAAAATTCAATCTGACAACAAGAAAGTAATGGAAAAGAATTTGATTACTTGCACAACACTAAGTGTTTTACAATAATGATGACAAACATAACAAATGATAAATGAAAACAAGGCAATCACTGCAGAGGCAACATAATATCTAAGGTGCATTTAATAACTGTATAACAAGCAGAACGCCCGGGACTGTAGAGGAATGAATCCTCCCATCCTATAGCCTACAACAGAATAATGGCAAATGTATAAGCTATGGTTTAAGATGAAAGGTAAAAAGTAGCTAATTTGGCAGGATTCAACCAGTCTTTCTAAAGTAGATGAATTTATTTTCTTTAGAAAGATGCTGTTTGTGAGATTTCCTGAACATTCTGATGGTTTCAAAAATATAATTCCTGGTGGTTCAGAACAGTTTTGAAAAATAATTGCACACAAGATTACAAGCCATGCTGCTTCGCTTTTGAATACTGGCCAAGGCTCTTGCCACCCCCCTAGTGCCTTTTTTAGGCAAGGCTCAAAAGACAAACCCACCACTGTAAATAGCACAAGTAACAAAAAACGGAGGGTAATGTTGCGGAATGCCAGAAGTCTAAACTTCAAAATGCATGCACTCGAGGCACTTCTCAGTATGGAGAAAATTGATATATGTGCAGTACAGAAACCTGGTTTAAGGCTCCAGAGAGGACCCCAGCACTACCAGACTACAACGCATACCATACATTTTGGCCACAAAACCTGGACCGAAATACAAAAGGCGGGGGCTTATCCATATTTATCAAGGATACCCACACCTCCAGGTTAGTGGCACAGCACGAGACTTCAGAGTTCATCCACGTGCAACTAACAACGGGCAAAACTGCAATTCAAATTGTAGCTTTCTGCAGATCACCCACCATGTCCCAGGACCCCTATTCTGCATTTCTGGAAACACTGGGAAACGTAAAGGTCCTACCAAACACCCCGATATTGGGTGATTTAAATTACCCAAACATTAACTGGGAGAACTATTCAAGTACTAACTCCCTTGCCCAACGTTTCCTAGAATTTATAAACTCAAACACCCTGAATCAAATGGTCAACACTCCCACCAGAGGTGACAACATATTGGACCTGGTTATCACCAACATGGGCGACCGGTGTTCCACACCGGAGGTCAACCCCTCGCTGGTTAGATCTGACCATAAACTAATCACTCGTGAAAAACCTTTCAAAAGCAAACTTCACGTTACTTAAGACTGAGGTGGAAAGTTTCAAAGCCCCCATGCTAAAAGATAACGCTGCCCAAGCTGCAAAATCCTTTACTAATGCACTCTACGGGCACCTCCAATAATGCATGGATCATGCTATCCCAAGCAAAACCAAGGCTCACTCCTCCAAGAAAAAGAAACCAGTCTGGTGGACCCCTGCCGTAAACAAGCTATATAACAGAAGTACAAAAAAAGAGTAAAATCCCAAGAAGGCAAGACATCCCTGATCAGTATTAGCAAAAAAACTACAATCCCTCATAAAATCATTCAAGGCTAGCTTTGAAAGAAAAATTGCCAAGGACTCCAAAGATAACCACAAGGCATTCTTTAGCTATGTCAAGAATCTAAGTGGCAATTCTCAGATCTACTCGGAGTTAGTGCAGAATGGCACAAAATACATTGAACCAACCAATATCGCCAACATCCTGGCAGACAGGTTCAGTGCAAACTTCACCCCCCTCTCACCCCCAAAAGGGCCCATAACCATACCAGAAGAATTGTAGTTCCCCTGAAATCACAGACACTCTGGTTAAAACAGCCCTCTCCAAAGCCAAAACCACAGCATCAATGGGACAGGATGGTGTCCCAGGCTGTGTCCTACATGAGCTCAAAGATGAACTAACCCCTCACCTAAACACACTGTTCAAACTCAGCCTCTACACAGGCTACATGTCCATAGAGTGGTGCACAGCAATGGTTGTTCCGCTCCACAAAGGTGGAGCCACAACAGATCCCAGGAACTATTGCCCTATAAGCCTGACTAGCTTGGTCTGCAAGGCTATGGAGTGCATCATCATGGATCTCATTAATAGAGACATTGGGAGCATCCAAACACTGAACCCTACCCAGTTCGGATTTGTTAAGGGCAGATCATGCCTCCTAAACCTGGTGGACTACCTTGAGACAGTTATCAAGGCTATAGATGAGGGAAAGGTGGTCCACACAGCCAACCTAGACCTTGCAAAGGCCTTCGACACCATTCCCCATTCTGCTATTATAGACAAGCTCACCAGCCTGAACATAAACCCCTACGTCATGAGATGGTTTGTCAAATGGCGCATGGACAGAACCCACATGGTAAAAGTTGCAGGAGCTAGGTCTGAGTCTAAACCGGTTACAAGTGGTGTTCTCCAGGGCTTAGTCCTAGGACCGTCCTGTTTGGCATATACATCTCAGAGATACAAGCAAGCACAGGAGGTCTATGGCTGACCAAGTTCGCAGATGACTACAAACTAGGGGCTATAACTGACTCACTGTCTGACACAGACATCCTACAAAAGGGTCTCACTGAGACAGATATCTAGTGTCAAAAACATGGCTTCAAGCTAAATGCCAAATAGTGCATAGTCATCCCCTTTGGAAAAAACAAAGTACCCACAAACTAAAACATAAGTGGTAGCCCCCTAAATACGGAAGATGTAATAAGGGATCTGAGGACCCAAGTAGATAGTAATCTCTTCTTTGATAATCACATTGCCAAAGTGGTCAGAAAATCCTTCTATGTGGCCCACCTAATCACAAAAGGGTTTGCATCCAGATCAAAAGAGGTCATTATGCCCCTCTATGCATCACTCATCAGACCCATCATAGAGTACAACGCCACATTTGGGATGTACCTTACAAGACACCTGCAACAGCTGGAAAGACCACAGAAGTACCTCACCAAGAGGATCACTGGCTTCAAACAGATGCCCTATGCAGCTCAACTGAAGAAACTCCAGCTGTACTTGGATGCATACCGCCAACTCAGAAGTGATCTATGCCTGATATACAAGGTCATGTCCAACCCAGAATTGATGGACATGCTCCACCTAAAGAAACCCATATCCCCTCGAGCCACACGTTCTAGGGATCTAAACCTCACCACAACAATAAATAGGACATGCTGGAGGGATAGATTCCTGTTCCAGAGACTTCCCATGCTCTGGAACAAGATTCCAATCTACATTAGGCAGAGCTCCTTGCTAACACTCTTCAAGCAAAATCTTGACGAGTGGATGGGAAACAGAAAGTTTACCCCAGGGATCATTTCAATGGCTCTGCTGGACAGAGGCACAGGGAACTAATCTAAGGGGGCAGCGAAAGCCAACACAATTCCAGCTAGGCTTATAAATGCCTTCGGGCAGATAGCCTAGTACCTACCTATGAACCTATAAACTGAAAGAAAGCCTTATTCAAGTGTTAGTGTGATCCTTGCAATGCAGTGGTCACTCAGGGGGACAAGACTAGATGGCCTAACTAGCTGTTCTGGTCAGTAAGGAACAGCTGAAAAAGAAGGGGAGGCTTTGTGAAGGCACCAGTCGAGATGTCAGAGGAATAAATGCTGTTTTGCTTCTTTTTTTGGGTCACTGGTTTGTGGTTTTTACTTTACTGGTTTAGTTTGTGATTTAATTGAGGCTTTGCAGTATGACTGATTTCTATTTGTACTAATCTTTCCTTTGTAACGGCACAGTGGTGCAGCAGTAGTGTTGTTGCATCACAGCAAGAGGTTCTCTGGTTTGCTTCTCAGCTGGAGTGCCTTCTGTACGGAGTCTGCATGCCCTCCCTGTGTTCGTGTGGGTTTCCTCTGGGTGCTCCAATTTCCTCTCACGTTACAAAGACATGCGCCTGGAGTGTTTCTTCCCAGGCCTCAGCTGAAAATTGGCTTTGTTCCAAGTCGGACTTTGCTGGTTAACAAATATTAAACAAATTAATAAATAAACAAACAAACAATCTGGGTGTTGATCAAGTGGTCCCCTACTCAAATGATGATCTGAAAAAGCTGGCACGCAAATAAAAGGAGCTTGATCCTCGTGGGAGAGAATCCGTCCTATACCCTAAATTCACAAAGTCCTGCGAGTACCTTTGTGCTTGTCTTAACTAAGGAGTAAATGTCTATTGGATGCGGGGTACCAACAGAGCTGAATTTGTGAAACCAAGTAGTCTCAAAATGAAAATTGCTTGTTGTGGTCAAGATATGTTGCCAAATATCTGTTTCACCTGTTAATACTTCGCAGGCTTGATATAAAATAGAAAAAAAAAAATCAAAAAATAAAATAAATAAAAATAAAGATAAAAAAACAACTTTAATTCACAGATTAATGAGAGATAAACTCCAAGGTGCTTTGATCAAATAAGAGATTTATTTTTTTGTCCGGTAGGTGAGCGCATGCACTACTCAAATGATGATCAAACTATTTAGCATTTGGCAATAGCTTTTACCAAGAGGGGAGAGGTAACGCATTAATTGTCTGAAAGACCTCTTGGGTTATGGTTTCCACTTCATTACATTTTATCTTTTCTAGACAGGATCAACATTAACAACTATGGAAAACATTAGAATTGAGTGTACCAGATATAATCCAATTGAAACAGAGAACCACAGTAATGAATAACATTAATTCTGCTAAAGCTATTGTAAATTCCCATAATTTAAAAGAAAAATTTTAAGCCATCATTATTTATATGAATCATTCAAGATCACTATAATCTTTGACAAAGGGAATCTCTATTTGCCTACACAGCTGAATAAAATGTGGGACATATGCCAAAGCCTTTGAATCTACAGGAGAAGCTGCAATTAAAAAAAGAAAGAGACACTACCTCTCAAAATATAAGTACAGATCAGTATATCTATGAAAATATACTTAAGAACTATTCATAATAAAATCTGTAAGAAACAACTGTATAGAATAAAAAACATGGACAAAATCAAATCCTTGTATCTTTTACTTGGATACTAATATGGTCTGCTATCTGCAAATCTCAAAAGAAGAAGCAAGCAAAGCTACAAGACTGCCATATCGGATGTGCTACTTGCATGT
>NC_056743.1:582783526-582796026 GCF_019279795.1 Protopterus annectens | reverse complement strand
ACACACATATATATGTGTATGTATATATATATATATATACACACACACATACATATATATATATATATATATATATATATATATATATATATATATATATAGATATATACACATATATATATATATATATATATATATATATATATATAGATATATACACACACACATATATATGTATGTGTATGTATATATATATATATATATATATATATATATATATATATACACACACACACACACACACATATATGCAGCATGTAAATCTGCAAATAGGAGCCAGACTTGTTTGTGTGATACTACTGACTGAGATGTATGCATGACTGAATGAAAAAGCACTGGATTTTGTTCTGCAAGGTCAAGGTTGCAATATATTTGGGATTTCTCCTTTTCCTGAGATGGAGAACTTTGGATTGGATACATGTATGTGGCATGTATGTGTAGCTCCCCACACCTTTTTTATACTGATTTTTGCTTTGTAAATGCTGTTTGCATTAGACTGATATGATTTTTTGTGATTACAGTTGTGTGAGTTGATTTACAAATGAGTCCATAGTTTGTCAGCGAGTCCACACAAATACATTTAGGTACATGCCATATATGTGATTACACTCAAATGTACTCCCATATACACACACAAGCATATAGCGTAGAGTTCATTACTCACAAGATGACACACATGACTAAAATAATTAGATGGGATACAGAAAGGGCTGGACAGTCATGGGGAAATGCATTTTTAACTTTCATTGAAAAGGTTCTCCAGTAGCAGAAAATGACAGCATATTGTCCTTATGACTCCTGTCTGGCAAGTGAGTAACTGTTTGGGAAAATAAAGTTTTGTATTTCCTGTTGCACTGGTAAATCACCTGCAGGGGAAATTGAGCACCACAGCCAGAGAGGAAGAATGGTCGCAGATACATCATCATAAAAGACATGCACTCGTGCCTACTGCACTAATAAAAGTATATATATATATATATATATATATATATATATATATATATATATCTATATATATATATATATATATACACACACGCACACACGCACACACGCACACACACGTATAATCTATACATTAGATTGACATGGTAGACCCAGATGATATGTTCACAGAGAAAGTTAAGAATGAGGAACTAGAATGCACCAATAAAGAGAACCTCCTCCCTCTTCCTGGAATGGGGACTTCAGGAGGCATTTAGGGACAGGAGTAAGGTAGATAAGCACAAAGAATAGTTATGTACAATCTTACCATAACCATATATGTCCATCTCTTATGTTTCAGTATTCTCTACATGAGGGAATAGTGAGCCAAGGGTGACCCAACGTCCAGCCAGTATACAAGAGCTTTAAGTACTGCTAGTATGTGAGACGTCACACGAATGGCCTACGAGTATGTTTGCCATAAAAGTGATGTCTGCACGTACAATCCTCAGAACTGAATTCCCCAGGAGGAATACCAGTCTAAGGAAACAAGAAGGTTATCAGACATCCAGAGCAAAATCAAGCACTAGGGGGAATGAGGGAGGGAGGGATAGAATACTGCAACATAGAAGAGAAGGACATGCATGGTTATTGTAAGATTTTACACAATTATTGTATGTCCTTCTATTCTAATGTTGCACTACTCTTTACATGAGTGTAGATCAATGTATGTGTGTGTGTGTATGTACCTTTAAGAAGTTATCCAATGGCTTTCACAAGTGTATAAATACTGAGCACGTGCAAGTCTGACTGCCATTTTGTAGTTAGCTGTTGAGATGTAAACATGAGATGCAAACATGTATGTATGCAAGGTCTGTCTGTTAGCCAGTTCGTTTGTATTTTATGATTCTGCTATCCATCCTGATGTGTTTCCATGTATTAAAGCATCTAAACGAAATACCTCACCTGCTTGTCATCTGTGTTAGAGAGAGACGAGTGACATGGTGTCAAAAGTGGCATGTCTAAAAGTACATGGTGTCGGAATTGGCATGATTTAAGGCCATAAAGTTAGAGGCAGTGTGGCTAAAATGACCTAAGGCACTTGCTTGAAACTATTGGAATATACAAGAGTGAATCAATCCTAAAATGTGCATACTTTGCCAAACAGGTCAGAAACAAATTTCAAATATTAAAACTTGCTCAGCACAGTTTCTTATTTGTTGTGTTTGACAGTAATATTGCAGAGAACTGGAGAGTGTTTGAGCAACAGTACATTTTCCTACAGGCTGCATTTTCTGATACAGATGACCGCACAAAGGCATTTATTCTGCTTAATTTAGCTGGGTCAGAAGCCATAGAAAGGCAATGTTCATTTGTGTATGCACCTGCTATCTATACAGAAGAGGGGGAAAAACATCATATTGTTGTACCAGCTGAATCAAGGGAGGACCCAGAGTGCTTAAAACATAAATTTAGAGAAATGTGCAACCCCCAAACAAATGTTACAAAGGAAAGGCACTTATTTTATACCAGGGATCAAAAGCCTGGTGAAACATTTGCAGCACATAACAGACCTGAGAAACAAAGCTAAAACTTGATTTAAAGGATGAGTTGATAAAGGACAGACTTGGATGTGGTATTAAATGATGCTGTGAGAAAGATTTTGCTTTGTGACAATGATTTAACTTTGAATAAGGCCACTGAGATTTGTCAGATACATGAGCTCACAGAAAAGCACACAAACATGCCTACAAACAAGAACAGCTCTAGAAGACACAGTGATAAAGCTCATGTTGATTGCATGTAGTTAAAAGAAACAGGCCCAAGCACATGGCAGCAACTGTAGCCCCAGCAGCACTCACTGGTAAACCCCAGAACTTTCCAGCAAATTCCATTGTTTGGACAGTCTCAGTGAAGCACAAGAGTGAGCCAGCAAACTCAAAGCACCAACCTACTTTCATTGCCAACTGTCGTTAATTGTGGTGGAAGTCATGAATCTAAAAGGGAAAAATGTTTAACTTTTCAAAAGGTTTTGTAAATCAAAAGGCCCACATTCTTTTATTAAAAGGGAACATTTTAAGAAATGAGTTGATCAATTAGAAAGCTGCAACCCTAGTCTTTATGTGGATGGTGTGCCATTGCTTCATGAAACAGTCAATGCGGTAGATTTAAGGGAAAAGAATGAAGTATTTTGCACTCTCCGGATAAGTGACAAACCCATAGAGCTCAAAGTTGACATAGGTTCCAAGTGCAATGTTATATCAGCAGCAACATTTGCTAGTGTGTGTCATGGTGAAAGGCTTGATTTGGCAAGGTGTGCGAAGGATGTTGCTTATGGAGGTGAAGAAAGTGCTTTCATGTTACTCTACTGGAAGAAGCTACGACTTGTTATTTTATGTGGTCAAGAGGCACATCCAGTCATTATTAGTGTTCAAAGACGGTTTGAAAATGGGACTGCTTTCATTTAATAAGGAAATCCACCATGTTAACTTAAAAGACCACTACTCTAATTTCACCCAGTACATTTTTCTACCTATGCTGATCTTTTTGAAGATAAACTAGCCAAACTTCCAGGTGTGTACTCCATGAAGTTAGACCCAGAGGTCAGTCCAGTTATCAGGCCAGCATGTAAAGTTCCAATAGCCATGCAGGATAGAGTCAAAGCCGGGTTAGATAAAATGATGCGACAAGGTGTGATTTGTTCAGTTGAAACTCCAACTGATTAGGTATCTTCCATGGTGGTAGCTCATAAGAAAAGCTCAGATGACATCAGAATATGTATTGATCCATGAGATCTGAACAAAGCCCCCAAAAGATCCCATCATCCTATGCACACACTCAAAGAAGTCACAGACTTGCTGCCAAATGCCACTTTATTTTCTGTCCTAGATGCTAAGAGTTCATTTTTGCAGGTTCAAGCTTGACAAAAAAATCCTCACTGCTCACTACTTTCAGTACTCCATTTGGCAGATACTGATTTTTGAGAATGCCATTTGAGATAAAGTCTGCAAGTGAAGTCTTTCACTGTGCAATGTAGCAAGTTTTTTCTGGATATCCTTGTGCTATTATAGTAGATGGCATACTAGACTAGGAGGTTATGATGAAGTAGAGCATGACAGACACTTCAGAAAAGTTCTGGAAAGGACGCATCAAGCAAGTCTTAAGCTTAACCCACAGAAATGCAAATTCAGTCTTCAAGAAGTCATTTATGTTGGTCATTTATTTACTAGTTCAGGCCTACGACCAGACACTTCAAAACAAAACAGCCATTCTCAAGATGCCAGCTCCAGACCATGTTCAAGCCTGCCAACGTTTTCTTGGCATGGTCAATTACCTAGGCAGGTTCATTCCAGACTTGAGCCAACTTTCAGCACCGCTTAGAGAACTGACATGTAAAGATTGTATCCTGGTCTTGGTTATAGCAACACCAGAGCATATGATGTCCTGAAACAGAAAACTGCTAGTCCACCAACTCTCAGATACTATGATGTTCACAAAACAGTTACACTTTTTTTTGATGCTTCGAAATTTGGTCTAGGTGCAGTCATTCTACAAGAGGATCAGCTTGTTGCCTATGCATTGAGAACTCTTACCCAAACTGAAATGCAGTATGCCCAGATCGAGAAAGAGCATTTGACAATTGTGTTTGCATGTTTGAAGTTCAATGATTATGTTTATGGTAGACCTATCCAGATTGAAACAGACCACCAGCCTCTACTCACTATCTTGAGAAAGCCTATGCATTCATCTCCAGCCTGACTGCAAAGTATGATGCTGAGATTGCAAAAGTATAATTTCAGTCTTGTCTACAAGAAAGGCAAACTTCTTTATCTTGCTGATACATTATCCAGATCACCCAGAAACACCACAGAACAGCATGAGAATAAAGATCTTGAGCTTGAAGTCATGGAAGTGAGACATTTTTCTTCTACACATTTTGATAAGCTGAGATCACACAGCCCCAGATCCAGTTTTAGAGGGTCAACCACTTTATCAATCAAGGATGGCCACAGAGCAATCTAGTTTACCGCAAGAAGTGCAACCTTATTTTCCATGCAGAGGTGAGATTTTGTCCGACAATGGTATCATTATGAAAGATCCAAAAGGAATTGTTGCAAAGTCCTTGCAACAAGAGTACATTACATCTTGCATCATGGTCACTTAGGAACAGACTCTAGCAAAAGAAGGGCTAGAGGACCAGTATTTTGGCCTTATATGTCACAACACATTGAGAGAGCACCTTTATCTCGTTCCATGTGTAACAGTAGAAAGTCTCATCAACAGAAGGAACCACTTCAGCTAAACCAGATTCTGGAACTACCTTGGTCAACACTAGCCACTGATATCTTCAAGTGGAATGGTCAAAATTATTTGGGGTTAGTAGACTCTTACTCCAATTGGTGCGAGATTGACCTACCTCCTAAGTTAGCATCCCGTACTGTCATTACTAAGAGGAAGCATCATTTTGCAGTGCATGGTAGCCCACACAGTTATTTCTGACAATGGTACGCAGTTTACAAGCCAACAGTTCAAAAGATTTGCTGAAGAATGGGACTTTACTTATGTCACGAGTAGCCCCGAGTACCCGCAGTCAAATGGTTTGGCAGAACGTGCAGTTCAAAGTGCAAAACATTTACTAGAGAAGTCAAAATGAGATAATAGCGATGTTTTCCTGAATCTCTTGAATCTCAGAAATGTTCCACATGATAAACATCTTGGCTCACCTGCTCAGAGACTTCTGTTGAGACAAACCAGAACCACATTACCAATCAGTAGTCAATTGTTGGTTGCATGTGTCAACAACAGCAGGTCACTGAAAACCAATCTGTTGAAGCATTTAACCCAGAAGTCTTACTATGATAAAACCAGGAAACTGCTCAATCCACTACAAGAAGTGGTGGTAAAGATGCTGTCGAGAAGAGTATTTGTCCAGAGCCAAGATCATACATTGTGGAATCGGAAGCATTTGAGGCCAATCTGTTGAAGCATTTAACCCAGAAGTCTTACTATGATAAAACCAGGAAACTGCTCAATCCACTACAAGAAGTGGTGGTAAAGATGCTGTCGAGAAGAGTATTTGTCCAGAGCCAAGATCATACATTGTGGAATCGGAAGCATTTGAGGCCAGTGTCAATGTGAGTTGTGTACTGAAGACTGTCCCTGTTGCATTGTCAGACAAAATCTCATCTCTGTATGGAAAATAAGGTTGCACTTCTTGTGGTAAACCAGATTGCTTTGACGGCCACATAGCCTGTGAGAGGCTATCTTAGAGTGACTTGTCTGGTGTTCCAATTCCAGAGGAAGTTCCAGAGGACATTCCCATTCCTGTGACAAATCCTGAAGTTTCTGATACGAGTTGTTCACTGAAGACTGTCCCTGTTGCTAAATTTAGTCCAAACTGAAACTGTTATGTTACGAGATATGGTCCCATCTCTAAACTCTGTAGCAGATATGAAGCTACATGGAGAGGATCATTGTGTTTTGTTTCTAATGTCTGTAGTAATTCATGCCTAACTCTGATATTGTTTTTACAGAGGGCAATCTTTTTAAGAGGGAAGATGTAGATCAATGTGTGTGTATGTACTTTAAGAAGCTATCCAAGGGCTTGCACAAGTGTAAAAATACTGAGCACGTGCAAGTCTGACTGCCATTTTGTAGTTATCTTTTGAGATATAAGCATGTATGTATGTAAGGTCGGTCTGTTAGCCAGTTTGTTTGTATTTTATGATGCTGCTATCCAACCTGATGTGTGACTGCATTAAAGCATCTAAATGAAATAACCTGCCTGCTTGTCATCTATGTTAGAGAGAGATGAGCAACAATGAGGTAGAATACCAAAGCTTAGAAGAAAACCTGGGAGGAGGAAGGACCAGAAAAGCTCTCAAGAAAGCCATGATGAATGGCTCTAGCAAAACCAGCACTATATCTGGAGATGCTATACAGTTTGTAATGCTTGGTGAAAGTATGACAGAAGTGCAAGTAGCTGCTTCTAAAATGGTATTATATCCAAACCCTTAAAGCAAGTGCACGAAGAAGCTACAGCTCTAGACGAACGAGCCTCAACACAAAAATAGAAGCTCTTCCCATGGAAAACATAACAAAAAGAAATAGCCTTCGAAATCTAAGAGGACATTGTCTGCTTGAAACAGACAATCCCTGAGCCCTGGGATGTAAAACAAAAAGCTGATCAGATTTCCTGACAGCCTTAGTTTTATCGATGTAAAATCTGAGTTATGTGTGTGCATCCAAGGTGTGTAAAATCCCCTCATTAGAAGATTATGGAGAAGGAAAAAAGGTGGGCGAATGAACAGATTGGTTAAGAGACAACTCATTCACATCCTTGGGCATAAAGGAAGGGTTAGTATGCAAAGAGATCCTGTCCTTATGGAAAATCAGAAAAGGGGGGGAAGCCATTAATGCTTGAAGCTCAGATACCCTTCTGGCAGAAGGCAAAACTAGTAACATGTTTCCAAATACAGTGATGCAAAGAAGCAGAATCATGGGAGCCACAGTCAGCTTCTCCAGAGCAAAGGTCAGATCCCAAGGAGAGAAACAGGTTTCCTGGGAGGTCTAATGTGAAGGATACCTTTGAGAAAGAGTTTAACCTCTAACCTGGAAGGCAAAGGGGGAGTCAAAGGCAGAAATAGCTGACAAATGGACTTTCACCACAGAGTAAGTCAAACCATCATTGAACAACTCACACAAGTAGGAAAGAACTAATATAACATCCTCAGACAGTTGATTCAGGTTGTGTGAATGACACCAGATGGAAAACTTCTTCCATTCAGATAAGTAGGATTTCCTAGTATTGGCTTTTCTGGCCTCCTGCAGAACCCTAAACACTTCCTAGGAGAAAAGGTGTCTAAAAGGAATTAGAAGCCTGTCACCCACACAGTCAGATGCAGAGCTGACAGATGTGGATGGATAAGATATCCTTTGTCTTGTGTGAGAAGGCCCACCATGTGAGGTAACTTGTGATGATTGCCCTTGGCTAAATGCAGAAGAGGGAACCAATGCGGTCTTGGCCAAAAGGGAATCTGCAGCAAGAATTTTGGTTTGTTCTGCTGAATCTTGAGCAGGACCTTTCTCAATGAGAGGAAGGGGAGGGATGCATAAAGAAACATCCCCCTCAATGATGATAGGGTGTCCACCTTTCATACCAGAGGACCTGGGGCAAAAAAGAGGACGTTGTTCACAGAGGAGGCAAATAGAGCTACTTGAGGAATACATCACTGGTGGACAATGTCCAGAAACACATCCCTATGAGTCATCCATTTGTGGGACTGAGTCATGGACTTGCTCAGATGGTCTGCCACAGAGTTTTTACTGGAAGAGATATAAACTGCCTGAACAGTGCTCTGGTACTGAACTGGCAGTGTCCATGCCATGAGAGCTAATCTGCATAGAAGGTATGACTTCACCCCCCTCCCCCATTTATTTACATATCAGAGAACTGTTGTATTGTCTGTAAACAATTTTAGAGGACCTGGATGGAAAAGAGGATGGAAAGCCTTTAGTGCTAATATGAGGGCTTTCATCTCTTTGATGTTCATATGCTCCAACTTTTGTGAAGGAGACCAAAGGCCCTGTACCATCATGGAAGCAAAGGTTGCCCCTCATCCTAGGTATGAGGCATATGTAAACAACCCTTGAGTGGGAAAAGGAGGATACAAAGGAAGGCCTTGGTTCAGGAAAATCTGTTGAATCCACCAAAAGAATTATTTTTTTTAGACAAGGGAGAAGAGGAACCAGAAACTCCAAATGGAGGGGCATGCTGCATCCTAACTGATTTCAGGTACCACTGAAACTTCTTCATGTGAAGTTTGGCCAGGGGGAGCATGGGGATGGTAGATACCATGAAACCCAGGAGCCGGAGAAACTCCCTGGCTGTAAGAGAAGGAAGAGGAAGAAGACTTTAGAAGTAGGAGAGTGAACTTTTGGAGGAGGCTGAAATGTCAGCATATCTGTCTACAACCTGCACCCCGGCAAGATGTAGTCCTGTGAGGGGGAAAGAAAGGATTTTTTGAAATTTACTGTAAACCCCAACCTTTGCAGAAGAGAATCGTGAACTGTAGATTTTGTTCCAGGGTCTCTGGACAAGGAGCTAGAAAGAGAAGATCGTCCAGGTAGGGGTAAACCTGGATGCCCTAAAGTCTGCAGTAAGCAATGACAGGAGCTAGGCACTTTGTAAATACCCTTGGGGTGACAGGAGCAAGGCACTTTGTAAATACCATTGGGGCAGTGGAGAGACCAAAGAGCAAAGCTGAGAACTGAAAGTGCAAGGTAGCAATAGAGAAACATAAACATTTCCTGTAAAGAGGATGAATGGGAATGTGAAGATAAGCATCCTTGATGTCCAGAGAAGCCACGTAAGCCTGGGAAAGAACAAAAGGAAACAAGGTTTGCAAGGATAGCATGACGAAGGTAGGAACCTTCAGAAAAGTGAGAAAGATCCAGAATGGGTCTCCATGGGCCGTCTTCCCTGGGTACAAGAAACGTTCTGGAGTAAAACCCTCTTCCTCTGAGGGACTGAGGAACTTCTTAAATTGTTCTCTGATGTAGAAACTCCTGAAATACCTATGGAAAAAGATGCAGTTGGTCTGGAGGTGGTTGTGGATTGCCCATGAGTGGAGGAAAAGCTTTCCAGACCATAACGTACCCTTGTTTGATAATGGAAAGAACTCAGGAGTGTTGAGTAATAGTTTGCCAAACTGGAAGAGACAAGGAAAGATGTAGAGAAAGAAGAACAAGACTGAGATGAGTGCAGTAGTCCCAGACTACCTGGCTTGTCTGAAAAGGGCTGCTTCAGTGCAGGACCTGGCTTAGACTGAAGAGCTCTCCCAACTCCATTTGACTTTTGGAAATGGACAGGTGAGTTTGTTTCCTAACACAGGAAATCTTTGAAGGATAACTCACCTGAAATTTGAGAACAGGAGAAACAAAGATATGTTTCAAGTCCTGTAGTTCCTTGCCTTTCTCCTGCAAAGATTTAAACAAAGCTGCAGCCCTAAACAAAGCACTGTTGTGTAAAGTTGCATCCATTAATTTTGCTTTGATATAATCTGGAAGTGGTTGAAGCCTCAACCATGAATACCTCTGTTAAGAACAGAGCCGGATGCACCTGCCCTGGAAGATGCTTCTGCAGCATCATATCTGCATTTAATGGAGTGGGTGAGCTACCTGAGAAGAAGCTCCTAAAACAGACATCAGCTAAGTTTTAACATCAGAGTCTGGGTGGTGAGAAACTGATTGAGAGGCTTGAGAAAGCTGAGCCAAAGCATATCTGGACACATGGGTTTGGAAGTTTATAGCACGGAAAGCTAAGGTGGCAGAAGTATAAACCTTTTTTCCATATTCTTTCCACAGTCTTGCTCTCCTTATCAGAAGGGAGAATCTTGTGGATGGTAACAGTTTGGAAGTTTTGTCAGAAGCAATGGAAACCTCTGCAGGGTCTGCTGAAGGACATCTGTACAGAAATTTACAGTCTTCTAGCACTTTATAAAAGTGATCAGGACTTTTAGGGGCAGGGCCCTCAGAGTCTGGGTCCTTGGATGCTGAATAAAAGGCATCCAAAAAGGCCAGTAAGACTGGCGGTACAGTAGTAGGGGGAGGAAAATCCATTTGTAAAATCATATCTTTTCTACACATCAGAAGCCTGACAGCAGTCCCAGTTAAAGAATTACCTCATTTAGCTAAGGTTTCCTCAAATGTGATCTCTTCCACTGGTGACTCTGCCTCATTTGACTCTTCCACAGGTGAAGCATATTCAAGAGGGGATGGAATTTGAGTGGAGTAGACCAAGGATTCATCCTCAGAATAACCCTTATCCTGAGATGATTCCAGAACCCTAACTCTCGAGTGTGGAAGAAGTTAAATAAGAAACAGGATCAGTTGAATGGGGGCTAAAGAGCCATGGGTGTATTAAGCAATACTTGAGAACATTTTTCCCAATCTGATTGTGGAGTCTTGGGTGCAGATTATGGGCTTGGTTTTCTGCTGCTTTTTTAACCTGACAGCAGCCTGATGGACAGTGGAGGGACCCAAAGTAGACCTGCTCTCAATAATATTGGTTGGAATATCCTCCCCAACTAGTATCGAAGGAGTACCACTAGGGTCTTCCAATCTGAGGAATACTCCAAGGGCCTTCCAAACTAAAGAGGCTTGGTTCCCCCTGACTGTACAATGCAGATGTCTGCATGGCATCAGAGGACATGCCTAAGGCAGATTCTTTGACAGTGTCCGATATGGTACCCGCCGAAAAACCTGAGCCAACTTCCAGACGGACCTCCAGGTCTTCATCAGCCTCGAGAGAGATGACAGAGGTAGAAGGCAGAGCTGAAGACTCAGACCTAGGTTTCTTGGCCTTCCTCTTTGATGCATGCTCAACAGAAGTCCCAGTTGTACATTCCATAACGTCCCTAGCTAACTGCTTCAGTTGCTGATTTTCTAAATAAATCTTAAGGGATGAAAGACTGTTATGTAGGGTCTTAGGGATGAAGGCCTGGCAAATAGAACAAGATGTATGGTTATGCATAGGCCCCAACCAAAAGAGACACAGGTCACGGCTATCATTGTGTGAAATCTGTCTTCCACATTGGCACTTACCTTTCCTGGAGGACATGAAACCCTCACAATAGAAAGCAGTAGCAAGAGAAACAAGACAAAACGCCAGTGGGGCACTTATCTGAATAGTAGACTAGCACTAAATGACCCGGGGAAAACAGATCCGACAATCAAAGATGTCGGTCAGACTTTGGTAGACAAGTTCTGAGGACTGTACATGCCAACATCACTTTTACAGCCGATGTGCTCTTAAGCCATTTGTGGAACATCACACATACTAGCAGTACTTAAAAGGTCTTATATACTGGTTGGACATCAAGTTGCCCTTGATGGAGGATCCCACACCTCGCTGCTGGTTGCAACATACCAATGGCAGAAGGACTGTATACTGAAAGGCATAATAATGTGGTGAGACTGTTGCACTGAGGATTGGGCAAACATTATGGTACTGAAGTGGCTGAAAAAACACTGGAAATATGAGCCACAAAGCATCACAGAAAATGGTGAAGTCTACATCACATGGGATCATCCATTACCAACAGTTCAAAAGATAGATGCTAGAAAACCAGATATAATGGTCCAAGTAAAAAAGACAAAGGTAGCATTGATCATTGAAATTGCCACACCCAGTGTCTACAGTGCCCAGCGTAGAGAGAGACACAAAGTCATAAAATATCAGGATTTGCAGGCAGAAATGAGAGCAATGTGGAAGAAAGATACCCAGATAGTTCCCAATAGTAGTAGGAGCAACAGGTCCTATAAAAAGAGTCTAACATCCTACTTAAATATGCTACCAATACATGTAACTCCGTACAAATTGCAGGAGTCATTATTATTGGACACATTGTGGGTGCTGTGAAGAGCAAAGAGTGAAACAATACTAATTTCATGAACTTTAATCGTACTTTGACTTAGGAATGAGGTCCATTCCTGTCATAGTATTAGAAACCCAAAAGATTTGGAGAAATTAAAAAAGAAGATTCCCTCATGTAAAGAATATTGCAGCATTAAAA
>NC_056743.1:582698526-582778526 GCF_019279795.1 Protopterus annectens | reverse complement strand
CCTTCCTGGGTACGTGTGGGCTTTCCCTAGGTTTTTTGGTTACCTCTTACATCCCAGAGGCATGCTTTGGAGAACTGACAATATTCTAACAAAATGTCTATAAGCATGCACAATATGTGAGAGATTATGCATGTATACTACACAACTGCAAGGGTGTGAACGGGAACCCTGCTGATTCTGTGGGGTTGAATACTCACATACCAGGGTAAAGGGGTCTGGGTAAAGAAGCACTATAGTGAGAAAATGAAAAGATTTACTTAGAGCTTATAAAGGACAGTTTTCTTTAAGTCATGGTTACATCAATAGCAGGCCAGACATTCATTAGCGTAAGATGTACACAGTGGTGAATTTCCTTTAACTGTATGGGTCTTGGGGGATGCAAGGGCAGGTTACAGTTTCTGAAGATCACCCCTGTAATTTACAAAAGGATGATTTTCTCTGGGTAACTAAGATATATTCATATACAAAGTACTGCTTTAACTTAAGCAAATTAGAATAGTCAAATAGTGTTCATTTACATATATGGTAAAGTGAGACTCAACATCAAAGAATACCATTTATCACAGATCTCAATATAAACGGAAATTCATCCATTTTAGTAGAAGACTGCTATTAATAAGTGCATTATACCATAGCACTAGCAAAGCTAAAATACGGTAGTGCTACCAAACCTAAAACAAATACACACTTCTGTTTCTTACCAACAGAAGATTGAAACAAAGTCATTTAGGTGAAAGGTATCTGATGCTCAAGTTTTAATATTTAGAAGCAAAAAAAAAAGCTGTTTATATAAAATCTTTCCTACTCGTAAATGCTTGGAAGTCATTTGATAAAATGCTATAATTCATTTGCAGCTGACATTAATTACCCACTTGTAATCTCAATTTATCATAAATACACTTATGAAAATTTATAGCAGCCATAAAATGAAAATACATAACAGAAAATAAAGTATAATGCAATGTTTTTGCAGGTGTGTGTGCCTTCTTTCACCCCTGATTTGAGGGATAAGTCCTTGTATCCATGGTTTCTAAATATACTATCATAGATTGTTACCTTAGTTTTCTAACAAAATCAAATAACCCCCTTCCTCTAACTATTCCTCCTATGTCTGAAGTAAATGCGATCCCCAAATTAAGTTTATTTATTACAAAGAGTACAAGAGTCGCAGCTCCCTCCAAATACTTGTACTACATCTGTTTAGGTTATTCTTTAATATTGCATACTTTATTTCATTCAAGGTTTTCATTCTTTGATAATATTGGCCAAAATATATGAGAATTACATATGTTGTACATCAACATCTGTTATGTAACACTTTCTTTTCTTTATTTTATGAACTTGAATTGGCAGACAGAGCAGAAGGACACCTACAGAATTGGGCACTCTAGTACTGTTGCCAAGTGGAATGGGCATAGGTTGGGTATGAAGCTGAAGGGGAGGGTGAATGGAAAATGCTTTTGTTATAAAAGAAATAGTACTTGCCAAACTGATAATGTAGAAGTCAATTCATCGGTCTGGTAATGATGTTTCAGGTTTGATTATTAGCATGTCTTTGAGACGTCTAGCTGGGAGTAAGAATGCAAAAGCCTGATGACCAGCTCACCTTTGTTAGGTGAGGATTACAAAGATCTTTGTTTAACTTTCATTCCATGGAAGGTGGATGCATTCATGGACTGCAGTGATCCTAACACTCAACCTGTTAGTGCAAGAAAACTGGACAGGGCTTAAATAATGGGGGCTAAAGGCACAAAAACTGGGAAAGATTTTAGATATTGCTCTTATAAACTTAGAAAGTTGCTAGAATAACATGATTTGTGTCAATATGCATTTTCTGAAGGACAGAAAGTCTGAAAGTCAAATGTATGTCATTATTTGGTGACTTCATTCCTCAGTGGTGTGCCAGAAATCCACAAAATTACAAGTAACCGACCAAAAATATGATGTAAAAATGTGGACTTTCTGTGAAAATCTGGACAGTTGAGAGTTATGACAATGATGTAGTACTGGCAAATATCATTTGTTAGTAAGGCATTAAAAACATTGACCTGATCATATAAATGACAGGACTATATTGCCCAGGTTTCACCATTATTTAGGAAGGAAGCACTTGTAGTAAAATGAGCCACTGAAGAATTTGAAATTAGTGTGTGGGATAGGGGTAAAAAAAAAAGAAATATTTTAAGATTGTTTCTTGCAGTTTGGAAAGGCCAGTTTTATTTTGGGAATCCTTGTCACCAAATGATGATTTAGTGCCTAAGATCACAATGACAGCTGTTTTCCTAAAAGGGGTCAATACACAAAGTGATAAATGTAGTTTCTGGAACAGAACATCACATGAATCTTTTCCTTAAAACTTCTGTTTGAATAATGAATCTAGTTAATGAATTGGTTACAAAATGAGAACCGAATAGACTATAATCTGAACAGGGCTTGAAAGACCACTGTTAAAGATCCCCAGGCAAAGTAATGTGTGGCCTCGACATGCATAATGCAAATCAACAGAAGAAAAGGGTCACAGAGTTCAAAAATCTTGTGAAAGACGTAAATGTGTTCACTACTAAAGCCATTAAGCTATTTTAATTGTAAAAGATCTATTTTATTGCTTGTCTAACATATCCATTATAGTTTTAGATTTCTTTTATGATGGAGTTTAATTTTCACTAAGGAGACAGAAGACATTGTTAGTAGAAGACACATTCATCATCTGAGTAATGTATGATGTCACAGGAGTATGTGAAGTCCAACTTTATATATTTAATGTAGACATCTTGAGACTAGAAAGTCCTGCATAACTAATGTTGCTTAGTCCACTAAATGTAATCTATACATCAAAAATACTTCAACATTTTCAAAAAGACACTTTCAGTTTTAGAGTGGGGTAGGAAATTGTGTAGCAGAGCATTAATTATGGATGTAAAGCATATAGCCTGCCATTAAAAGTGTCTCAACTGTAGTTAAAGTTAACATTGTCCCATGCAGCGTACTACGTCATTTGTTTTAGCAGATGAGGGGTGCAGAGTGGTTTAATGTCTTAACGAATTTAAAATTATGGACATACTTTTTTCAGCTTTTATAGATAAAATTCAGGAAAGTAGACACTGGCCCATAAGAAAGCAGGAGTATGCCACATTTTATGCCACATTTTATGCTGATATCATTAAAAAAAGAAGAAAGTACATGTGGAAATAATGTAGCAAAACACAGATATTTAGAGACTAAGAAAGTCTTATATATAATGTACAGCTCTAAACCAACCGCCTAGCCTATCTTGTGGAAACGGTACAAAAAGCATGCAAACCACAATGAGGTAATCATTTCTCCCTTGCAGATGCACAAAAGGGAATAAAATCCTTATGTTGCACTAACATGATACCCCTTATTATTTGTAATGTTTAACATGGGCAGTTCCACAATTCAGTACAACATACATCATGCATGAGGTCTGAAACAAGAGTTTCCAGAGCTGCTAGCTTTTTCCTGGTTCCACTGAGAATTACAATTACATCATTCCATTGGGGTGCAGAAAATTGTATGTCACCAAATCAGAATGGCATTTAATAGCTGCTGACACAGCATTAAACATTATATGAGACATGACAGACAGAAGTCATCACTTTACAATGGTCATTAATCAGTAGATGAAATTATTTCCTCAGAAATCTGCCCATGTGGCCAGGGACCCATGGAACATTTAAATAAAAGTCCTATTAATTACCACAGAAAATGTAACATCAGCATCTGCTGACGTGAAGGGGATTGTTGCGAATGTCTGCATGTTTGCAAAAGCGAAAGTCCTGAAGGCACTCGATGCTGGAAAGGATTAATACTAGGGCTGCTCTGGATGGCCAATAGAAATTCAAAAGTACAGATTTACACAACTAGTTATAAATTAGCCAAATAATCTACAAACTGTAGTGTGAAGCTAAAAAACTACCAGTCATCTGTTAGAGACTTGAAATTTCAAGCATTGGGGCTTGCATTATGCATACTAGGATTACGGATTTATTTATTTTAATTTATTAACCAGGTAGGTGCATTGATCAAAAGAAACATTGCAGTTGTGAGCAGAGATGCATACATTAATACAGTGGTTCACTGACAAGAGTATAATACTCTCATCTACGGTAAGAACTGTATATCGAGAACAGTAAATGTAAACAAAAGTTATAAAGCTGCAGTAAAAACATTACCCACTGATTATTGTAAAGCTATAAGGGTTTTCTATACAGATTTCAGTGTGGTTGCCTGTATGCAGCATTCCATGACAGTCACAGTATCCACCATATTATACTAGTAGATAAGGACTTAAGAAAGGTCTTTGATATAATTTCCCACACAAGTTGGTGAGCAAAGTACAAACTCAAACTAGCAGTAGGTGTTTGAATGATCACGCCTGCAGTAGCCTAAGCTACCTGCCAAGGATATAACAGCAGGTCAGCTTCCAAAGGTTCAGGGCACCTTACACATGCCCAAACCATTAAGATAGCCCAAGCGGTCTAAAAGTCTGGTTTGGCAGCCAAGCCCTTCATAGCTTTCATGCCAACAGAGAGATGGAGGCTGAACCCTTAGAGGCCATAGCTCGGAGTGAAAAGATATGAATGTCCATACCCTGGCTAAAAACTCAGCAAAAAGCAATGGGAGGGGTGGAGGGTGGCAGTCGCTACTGCAGCAGTGATCATGTAAACATCTACTGTCAAGATAAATTTATTTACACAACTGTATAATGTTCATCACATTGATCACCGCTGTGCTAGCCTAAGCTATATAGGTAGATTACTATAGCTTACTACATCTAGGAGGTGGAAGAAGAGTCCAGAGCCCCTGGAGAATGGTCCTAGCAAAGCCTGATCTAGACCTAGAGAAGGAATGAAACTTGTAGTGCTTTGTAAAAATATGTACAGAGAATCAAGTTGCTGCTTCTAGAATACTTCTAGAATCAAACTCTTTCCAAAAAGCTATAGATGAAGCCAAGGCCCTGGTAGAAGGATCCTTGACCCTGCCTAGAATAGTTTTGTTTCGGCAAGTATAACAAAAGGTAATAGCCTGAGGCAACTACATAGAAATAGTTTGTTTTGACACAGGTTGTCCCTTCTTATCCTCACAAGAAATGAGCAACTGATCAGAAGATATCAAATATTTTGTTTTGTCAAGATAGTACCAAAGTTGTTTGTGGACATCCAAGGTAGGGAGTATCCTTCCTCCCTCACTTTTGGGTTCAGGAAAGAAAAAGCAGTGGACAGTTTGGCTTGAAATAAATTTAGCTACCAACTTTAGGCATAAATGAAGTATTAATTTTCAAGGAAACCCTGTCTCTGTGAAAAATGAGGCAGGACTGACTCATGATAAGAGCTTGCAACTCAGACACTCTTCTTGAAGAAGTTAGAGCAATCAGTAAATCAGTTTTCCATGTCAAGAACCTCAGATTAGCAAGATGACCTGGTTTAAGTGGAGCAAGTGTTACTTTCTCTAACACAAAGTTAAGATCCCAAGGAGGGGACACCAGTTTCCTTGGATGTCTCTTATGCAAAACCCCTTTCAAAAAATTCTAACGAGAATGCATAGAAAAGGAGGACATGTGGGCAGACAGGCTGAAATGGCTGACAAATGAACCTTGACCGAGGAGTAAGAGGCCACAGGATAGTAACTTGGACAAATATTGTAAAACCAGAGAGACACTAGTCCCAAATAGGTTCTGGTTATGTTGTTGGCACCAACTAGGAAACCTTTTCCATTTGTTTACATATGATTTTATAGTAGAAGGCTTTCTTGTGTCCATTAGTACCTGCTGCATGCCCTCAGTAAACAGGTGCCTAAAAGGTATTAAGACCCTATCATCCAGGCAGTCAGTTGAAGTTGCTTGGAGTCAGGATGTATCAAACACCCCTAACTCTTGTGTGATTGGATCAATTCTGAGAGATCAGGAAATTCCATTTGTAACAGCTCATCATATTTGTTTAGGGACTGAGAAACCTCACTGTTCTTCCATTGAAATCAATGGCACATTCTGGAAATAGTCTCAGAGAAAGAGAATCCCTCACAGGGAGAATCAGATACCGTGATCTCCTTGTGTCTGCATCAGAAATCTGAAAAGAAAACCACACATCTGTCTCCTCATCTTCTTGTTCGGATTAAGAATTTGTGACTCTCTTCAGGAAAACAGAAATTCTTTTTTTCTATCTCATGTGCTGCTAGTGGCTAATACTGTGTTCTCTGGGTTCTGTAACTATATGCATAGGGGGTGTGAATCCAACAATGCTGAATTTGCGTGTGTGTGTGTGTGTGTGTGTGTGTGTGTGTGTGTGTGTGTGTGTGAGAGAGAGAGAGAGACTCAAAAGTCATGCACATATAGCTTCCTCAACAAAAAGTGTTGTATTCACTTCAACTCAGAAGGAACATTTACATCAGGAGAAGATTCCTCTTATCCTCTTTAAGGAGTTGGGTTTGGCATACTGGTTAAGGTCTTCACCTCATAGACACAAGGTATAGGGTTTGATTCTGACCTTGGGTTATTTGGCTAGGCTTAAAATACATGACTCTTCAGGGCAGCTAGCCTAATATTCATCTATGAACTAGAAGCCACCATACAAGAGGGATTAATGGCCTGAATTAGACACTGAGCCAGACCTAATAAAGGACTCCTGCCAGAAAGATTTGAACAGGAGCAGATAAATGTTTAGATTTATTGTTTCTCTTTGACAGGAAAATTAGGGCAAACAGGTTTATTAATGGCAAGAATAGCTTCCCCAGGGATAGGCACAACATTCTGATTGAACAGGGAAGTGTTCCCTGCCTCCTCTCGCAAGACTGATGAGCGTCTCTCCCTTTCCCACTGAGGAGACCCCCAACAGTCACAGAGGATGTGGCTAACCCCTGGTCCACAGTGGCTGCAGGTGTTACACCAGAGGGAGGTAGGGTAAAACATGAGTGGTCCGAGGTGCAATAGAAAGTCACAGCATAGTCGTCCACTTGAGGCTGAGGCAAATCGTTCAAATTGCTAGCCTTGTGTGGTGGCAAAGGTGGTTTTGTTTACTTTTTCTGTTTGGAAGAAGGACTGACCATGGGACTGTAGTTTGTTCTATGGTCAAGCTGAAAAAAGTCTCAGTTTCCTGGGAAAACTTAGCAGCACAAGGCTATAAAACTTCAAAGCCCCAAAAAGTCACTTTTTTCCAAGTAAAAACAATTAAATACACTTTACCAGCCCCCAAAATTAAAATAAATACAATTCTCAACAGAAAAAGTAGTTTAACAACTTTTAAAGTGACAGCAAAATTGTTCTCCAATTTAAAAGTACAATGAAATCTCATGAAAGTCCATTAAAACACAAACTCCTAATTCAAAAACAACTTTCCTAACCAGGGAAATAATATTAAACCACAACTATAACATGTGGAAGTCCCCCCCAATGGGAACTTGTCTGCCCAGCAATGGAACAGCACAAGCTGACCATTGATCCTCAAAAGCCTGCAGAGGAGCACTTTGTTTGGTGTCAGGAAAGCTCTGGAGAGGGTAGCACCCAAATCTGACTTTTAGATAGCTCAAGCTGACTAATAGTTTGGGCATGTGCAAGGTTCCCTGAAGCTTTGGAAACTGGCTGGCTGTTATATCCCTGGCAGGATACAACCCATATAGCTAAGGCTACTGCAGCAGTGCTTAATATGATGAACATCTGAGAAGCTTGAGATCTGCTAGGAAGAAAGAAAAACTGTGTTTTAAGGTCTACTACAAGATCATCTCAGAAGCAGCGCTTAGAATCTATTTTCTGAATCTGTAGGTAATAGCATATCCTCCACCTTCAGCAGTCAATAATAAGTATGGAAGTGTATTCCCAAACACCTGTGAATAGCTGTAATACAGTGCACCCATAATGCAGTGTGCTCTCACGAACAGTGAGTACAGGTCACATATTGAAAGGTTATGCACTGTGCACCATGACAGGATGGTGTGTACAGTTAGAAAGGACTCAGAGAGCAATGGGTAGCAAACAACTTTCTATAGGATACTGATGGACAGCACAGCACATTCACATCACCAGTACTACAAAGGAGATGGGCTTAGATCTGCTAGACATATTATAGTGAATATAGCATCAGGATTGCTTTAAAGAAATAGGTTTAGAAATGGCAAAGGAAAAGTGTGTGTGTGTGTGTGTGTGTGTGTGTGTGTGTGTGTGTGTGTGTGTGTGTGTGTGTGTGTGTGTGTGTGTGTGTGTGTTTTTGTGTAAGCATACAGAGAGTAGGAAACCTATACTGGGTTCATACATACTGTGTGTTGTTAAAGATTTTGAACTAGAAGTAAATCTTGAGATTATGTCCTCAAACCTTAATGAAGGTCCATATTATAAATGGACGTGAGAAGGGCAAAATGAAATGCATGATTACACAGGGGTGTTAAAAGAACCCCAACATTCACTTATTAGACATTGTGCCACAGTAATAGTACAGAAAACATGACAGCTGACAAAAGATCAAGAACTACAGCACCAAGAACTTAGTAGGAGTCATTTCAACAGAGCTTCCAGGAACTGAATGTGTTTATGCTGAAAACAAAACTGCATTGACATGAGACATAAATGTAGCTTCTAAACAAATGAAGATGCTAATGCCAGATGAAGGGAAGCTGAAGAATAAAGTTGAGATACTGGAGGAGTGGAATAAACATAATGGATGGACATGCAGTGCAGGTGGACATGGAATATATGAAATAGTAGAGTTGGGAAGACTAACTGGGTTGGTGATGAGCTCCATGGAAAGTAGCAATAAATCTTAATGTCATTCACCAAGTTTCAGGTATATGGTCTGGATCTGGAAACTTTGGCTGGGGTTGGGGTGATGAGATAAGCACTGAAGAAGTTACGTGAAGGAACCACAGCAATAGAGGTGGCTTATGCTACAGGTCAAGGGATCAGGTTCCCAAAGTTAAGTGGCACCAGGCAGTAGAACTCAGCAACAGAACACCAATATATATGGAAGCATATATACATAATTTGTAAATCACAAAGCACACATTACCACAGTGCAACACAAACTCTTGTTTTCACTGAAATCTGTAATCTGTACAAACATCTAGCAACTGATCCAACTTCCCCTGCTTAGAGAATAAGCTATGGTTATCAGTGAAATGTCATCTACTGCCTGCCATGGAGTAATGCGGGGATGCAACAACAGGTAGGATTGGGAAAATGAGTGGGCTTCAGGGGCCAGGACAGTTACATCTCAAAATGAGTGGGCTTCAAGGGCCGGAAAAGTTACATCACAAAACGAGTGGGCTTCAGGGGCCGGGAAAGTTACATCACACAATGAGTGGGCTTCAGGGGCCAGGAGAGTTGTATCAGATGAACAGTAACCAGAGAAAAAAAACATGAAAGAGCAGCTGGGGTTAGAATTTTTCTTTTTCTCCCTCAAGAGTTCTGTGATGCAAGAGAAACATTCATTTGACAGCTTCAGTGAAAACGAGTGGATTCACTTTTTGCAACCATTTTCAGGATTTTTTCAGAAGCCTTAAAATAGAAAAGCCATATATATCACTTTTTGTTCTGCTCGTGCTAGCTTTCCACTGAGAAGAAATTTTTCTCCTTCGTAAGATTTCTTTCTAGATTGCCATTTCCTTTTTGCATTTTACAAGACCATTTTTAAAATGGTATTTTTAAAAAAATAAATGGTACAATCTTCTCTTAAAAAATATAAGACTGCATTTCTGTACTACTGAGGTGTTTAACTTGGTCTGCATGCCTTGTTGCTCACAAGCATCTGCTACAGTTATGGATGAAGTACTGTTATCTGTGTAGTGCATGGAGTGTGGTAATTACACTCAGATATCTGGAAAAAGACAAATCAGTTAAGTGTTTCTATAGCACAAGACCCAGTCGTAACAAAAGTTAAGCATCCTCCTGCTTCAGTTGTTAAAAGCATGCATTACTATAGGCAGATAAACCTGTCAGTACTGACCAGCAAATGACAACAGCCAAAAAAACAGATTTGTTCCTGCCTGCTCTCTGTGCCAGTTGTGTCCCTGACTTTCCTAACATAGCAGAATTTCTTACACTGTCTTTCTGACAGCACTTGCTATATACTTTATGACTTTGAAAGCAGGAAAAACACTTGTTTTCCAGTAGCTATTAGTACATGGAGCAAACAAAGCCCCATGCACTACAAAGAATTATATTATGGTTGGGTTCCAATCCTAACCCTTTACTATATCTTCTCGACATTGATGCCAAGATTCACCTCTTCAGCTTCACTCTCAAAGTGAATTTCTTGGCATCCACATCTGGAGCCCATAAAAAGCAGGTTATAATCAGTCAGCTGCTCATAATCTTCTGTGTTAAGCACAGAGTCTTTATTACAGGGTCAGGAAGGGGAGAAACTTATGTGCAAAACGCAATACCTCTGACCTTACCTAGTCTCGAGTATCCTTACAAATACAGCATCTCTTGCTTTATGAAGAACTCACTTCCTTCCAATAGCTACATTATACCCCACACTTTTAATTACCTTATTCCATATATTCTGAACCCCCAACATGCTTATACCACCCCAGTCTCATTTCCATAACTATGTCAGTTTTTCAGGAAATAAAAGTCCCTCAAGACACATGGGGTCCCGACTAACGCAATATTTCTTTTTTTCCTTTAGATGACTGTTTTGCAGGTTTCACTGCACTTTTTAGCCATGCAATATTGCAAAACAAAATGAGTGTGGTCTGCTTTTAGCATACTATCCCACATAGTTATCACACTTGCCACCTAAAATCCGAAGAAAGAGGAAATAGTGTGAAAAATTAGCCTGCTGTCTCTTTACTTAAAGAAACATGCAAGTTGTAATTTAATGGTAACTTTTAAAAGGAAAAAAAATGATTGAAAAACAATTTGAAATATGGGTGCCTTCTGGCTCAGCTCTCATATTCCTGAGGTTCACAAATGTGACTTATTTTAAGGCTTATTTGCTTCTTTAGGCAACACGTTTTCTCAGTGCAAAAGTAGATCAAGTTTAGCGGAAAGAACCACTTTTCTGAGAAGAGTCGAGTGGATAATTTCTGTGTGCTCTTCACTCTGATCTGCTGAATGAACAATGTTTCCATTCTGTCTGCAGCAGTGATCCAGTAGAAGGAATGGAGGGGGCTTTAGCCACAAGGAATGGTTCTCCGAGCACTAAAAGGGTTGCAGAATAAAAGGACAGCTCTGTCTCTAAAAGAGCTTTACAAGAAAATTATGTCTGCCCTTGTTGCTATGGTTTCATCACTTTACAGCACATGTCTGATCTCACAGAAACATGGGAGGTACTCTGGGGGAGACAGATGTGAGCTTTGAAATTCAAGAAGTTCTACAAGCATGACGTTTCCCATATGCCATCCCAGCAACATCTGGTCAGCTTATTTCACATTGCCACATACTGCCTTTGCTGAGAAAAGTTTAATTTGTCTTTTTTCCCTAACAATTCCCTACATGTTGCGACACCCAAAACCAGATGGAATGTACAGTATACTAGTGCAGTAAGGAAGGCATGTGAGATATTCTATGTAGAAACAGTGACAAATATATAAACTGTGCTTATTAACTTGCTCTCGATTTTGCTCATTTTTGAATTTCAAACTATTTGTTGAGTGACACTTTTATTACTGTGTCAGGGGAAAAGGTGGGTGTTGTGCTTGGTGTACAGTACATGGTTAGTTTAGCTAGCAATTCTGGTGCCTAGGACCATCTCCCAATCTGGCAGCCCTCTCCCTAGCCATCTACAAGTTGAGAGACTAAAAAGGTTCATTCTCCAGTCTGGCACTGCCCATCTAAGCAGGTAGTCAAGTCCATTCTTCATGAAGAAGAAAAAAGCTATTCCTTCCATTTAAACTGCTTGCTATATTTGTAAAAAGCCGATATAGTTTCTGCCACACATTTCTCGCTAAATCGCTTCAGTTTTGACTAGAAATGCAAATACTGGCATTCATTTCTAAATGGAATGCTAGTAATGCACCGAAGCCCAATTTGACTGGCATGGAATATGCTGATTGTGCCCCCTAACATTTTTGCACCCAGGGTGGCTGCCCCTTCACATCACCCTAGCTATGCTTCTGGTAGTTACAACCTGTAGAAGCATGCCACATCATAGAAGTGATCCTGTTTGTTTCTGTAGTCACACACACGCTCCAGTGTATGTTTTAGGCAATACTCCCTAGACACAATAGTTGTATCATGCATTTCACCCTAGCAGGAATTCTCTGTGGGCATCCAGAGGCATAGCTGGGGGAGGCAACTGCTCCAGGTATTAGGAGGCATGATTGGCAGGCATCAATTAGTATGCAGTGAAATACAGAGGCATTTATTTCTATACCAGCATTTCTGAATACTGGTATGGAAATGAAATAACCATGTTTGTGGACTGAAGAAATTGTTTCATATGTGCTAGAACTTGTAGCAAAACCAGTTGCTACAAATGTAGCAACCGGCTTGCTACAGTTTTTCAAAGTAAAAAATTTCTGTTTTTTTTCTCTCTCCCTCAACTTAAAGTTGAGGGGCACAAGGACCTGGCTGGAACAAACACTGAATAAGGAAGCAGCACTGAATTTGGTAATGGACATTTTTTTTGTTTTGTTTTTGCAGGGTGCCAGATTGTGGAGTAGCAATGGATACTAGACGAGCCAGCTACAGCACTGTGGGCATCCACAATTTTTGGTCTTGGTGGAGCAAATTTAAAAGGTCAGGAAGATTACCTGCCTATTCTAGTTCAGGAAAGTTACAGCCTGTCCTAGCATATGCTGTGATAAAACATTTTATCTGCACAGGGCTACCAACACAACCTGGTGACCAATAGATGAGATGGAGCCTTGTGACTGCTGGCAGTTTTCATAAATTCCTCTCTCTCTCTCTCTCTTCAAGGGTGACCTGGGAATTTAAGTTTTATGTACATCTGTGATGAATGGCAGCTGCAAGAAATGGTACACCGAAATGGCATGGACAACTTTACTTTTTCAGCTTTTATGAAGGAAGCAGTGAATGATGTGCAGGTGTGCTGCACCCCAGGAATCCAATCTTTTGTATTTAAGAGTCCTGTGATTTAGCAAACAAAAGACTGGTGTCATTGGAACACACTTAGATCAGAAAGTGATGATGTGGGTATATGTGCACTTTAATAAGGTACACAACACTGTATCAAAGATTAAGAAACACATTATATAGGCCCTGAGTATGTCTCAAGTCTAAGCATGAATAAAACGCTACTTAGACATGGGATGCAGAGAATTATATTAGAGTTTGGTTAGATGAAAGGAATGAAAGACCGGTGAGATGTCAAAATGATAATTACTGGGTCCTGTCTTTTTTAATGCTGCTTTTTTATCTTGTAAAAAGCTTAGAAAGAACAGGTCTCTGCTGACAATGAATGTCTGCAATGGGAAATATATAAAAAATGTAGTCAACATGAGAAGAGAAAACCCACAACATCTTAAACTCCGTCCAAAATATGTGAAATAATGCATCTCTGAAGACAAAAATCTGCAAATGTAGTATCTGCTTTGTTTACGTGTACGTGTGTGTATGTGGTGTGGGGAAAGAAGTTCCACCACAAAAGAAGAGAGAGACCTTGAGCAGTTGGGGAGTTATATCAGATGACTTGAACAAAAGCAAACTGAGACAGGAAGAAGGATCCATTGCAACTCCTTGAAAGTTTCTGACCTTGTATCACAATGCTTGGTGACAGACAGATTATGCACACGCACATTTACTCAGACTTGTGTAGGGAATGAAAACCTGTCTTACTTTTTCTCTAGTATTTCTCTAGGAGGCTGCAAAGCTGGACCACACTGATACTCGCTACATTTTTGGCCTTACAGTTTCACTTTTAAGTGAAGCAGGCAACAGCACTTAAACAGCCACAAAGAACAGTTCTGTAAAATCTTACCATAACAACAGATGTCCTACTTGTCAATGCTTCAGTATTCCTTACTAAAAGGACATCCTGCCGAGGACTGCCAAATGTTCAGACAGCATAGCAAAGCCTGTGCACCTTCCAGGTGCTGTACATCAGACATGTGTCCTACATTCAAGGAACATTAGTGATGTACGAGTACCTAATACTCAGAAATACTTTGCTGCCAGTCCAAATGCTACTATGAACATGGTCTGCAGGCTGTTCATCACATTGTTTCAGTTACTGAAACTTGGAAAGATAACTACCCCGACGGGGTCTCTTCCTTCATTTATTCCTTTGGTTGTATTGCCTTTTGTGTGTCATCCAGGAAGAGAAAAATGTGAGTGTGGGAGGCAGATACCCAATAAAGATGGACATGAGAAGTACCTTATTTGTCTAGGTGCTACCCACAACAATATCATCATCATCATCCCCCTTTTTTCCCATTTTTTTCATGGGGATGGTGGACTGCCACGTCATCTGTTGCCATCTCTCTGTATTAAATGCCACTCTGCAACCTTCTTTGACACTCATGCCGGACTGTTGCAGGTCTTCTCTATCACAATCCATTTGCTTCTTAACTGGACACCCTCATCTCCTTTTGCCTTCTTCCTGTCTGTCCCAAATCTTAACCCAATTGTTTTCTGCTTTTCTGCACATTTTCTTAAACCACCATAATCTGTTCTGTTTGACCTTTTCTGCAACTGGAGCTACATTTCCTTCTGCTCCTATGGCCTCATTTCTTTGTCTATCCCACAGTGTACATCCTACCACCTGTCTCAAGCACTTCATCTCCATCACTTCTAGGTTCCTCAACTGCTCTGTCTTCACTGCCCAGCCTTTTTACATCACATAGTACTAGTCACACCACTGTTTTTTAAACCTTACTTTTCAATTTCTTTGATATTCTTCTGTCATACATTACCTGTGACACTGTGCCAGTTGGCTGCAGGTCCTCTGATTCTAACTTTGACCTCTTCATTCAGACTTCTCTTCTCCTCAACCACCCCCTCCCAAAACTTGAAGCTGTTAACCTGTTTAACTATTTTCCTCAGCTTCTTCTAATTTCCCAATTTACTGTCATTATAACTGCCTTCTTTGTACTCAGTTTCACTCCCATGAGCCAATCAGCTTAGCATTTCTATTGCCCTATCCTTTCCTGAAGTTCTTGCTCAGAGTCTGCCTGTAATACCACATTGCCTCCATTCATCAAATTTGTTGATCTGTCCCCTCCAAACTGTTTGCTAATGTAGTCCAGGCTCAGAACTGACCCCTGATGCACACCCACTCCCATTGAGAACCTATCTGCGAGACTGAACACTTTTTGTACACGAGTCATTCGGTCCTTGTACATAGCTTGCACTAATTCTACCAATGTTTCTGGGACTTTGAATCACTGCAGGGCTGCCCAAATAAGCTTTCTTGGACCTTGTCATATGCCTTCCCCAAGTCTAGGAAGGCCCAGTTGGACTCTTTCTTCATCTCTAGTTTCTTCTCACCTATTTGTCTCACTGCAAACATCGGGTCAGGTGTGCTGCATCCTGATCTGAATCTGAACCTCTAACTTCCCATCTTACATTCTACTACTCTGCATGCTGTTTTATCAGTCACCCTCTCCAGAACTTTCATGCAATGTGACAGGAGTCTGATGCCTCTGTACTGCTCATAACTGTGGATGTCACCGCTGTTCTTGAATACTGGTACAAGTATGCTCGTTTTCCAGTCATCTGGGATATGCCTTTCTTTCCACGTTGCTACGAGTACCTTCAAGAGCCATTTCTTCCCTCTCTCTCCAACATCTTTATCATATCCTCTGTGACCTCATCTGAGCCGGCTGCTCCCACTGACTTAATTTTCCTAAGCGCTGTTCTTATTTTTTCTGTGGTGGGCAACACCTCATCTCTCATTGTTGGGTGTGTTTGGGGCAGTACAGCTTCTGTGGGATTTTGATTCAGAATATGCTAAAAGTACTACTTCCATCTGTCTTTGAGGTCATGTGGACTGGTGAGAGCAGGTTGTTGCTGGCATATATTATGAAGGGGGTCTGACCATCTTCTGTATCTTGTTGTCTTTGACTTGCAACCTGATATAGTTTCTTTGTGCAACCTACTGAGTCACCTTCGGGAAACTGGTAGTGTGCCTCTGATGCCTTGTTCTTTGCTACTGCAACTCCTCTCTTAGCCTGTTTGTTAGCCAACCAGTATTCCTTCTTAGCCTGGTCTGTCTTTTCTATCTCCCACTTTTCACTGGACTCCTCCTTTCTTTTGATGACTTCCTGGACTTCTGCTTTCCACCACCAGCTTTCTTTCTGTACCTTATTTCCATGCCTGGCTTGACCGCATATCTGTCTACTGTCTTCATATATGCTGTTTTGAGATGCTGTCATTCTTCAACTCCACCTATTTCCTCTTCTCCTTGAGGTGCTAGAGCCCTGAGTATTTCCTTGAACTGTTATGTTTTCTCTCCAGTCAACTTCCAGGACTTCAGCCTGGTCTCTGTTGATCTTAGAGCTTTCTCTGACTACTGCTTGCAGCTGATTGTGGCAAATACCTTGTTTAACTGTGAGTCAACTGTTTCACTAGGGATGACTTTCCAATTGCTGATTCTACCCTACTGCCCTTCCCTTACTAGGATAAAGTCTACCAGAGTTGCATGTTGGCCACTCATCTTGTGACGGTCTCTCCCTCCCTCTCTCTTTCTAAACCATGTGTTGTCCACCACCAAGCCATTTGCCAGACAGAAGTCTAGAATGGCCTCTCCCTTATTCCTGTTGTCCCACCCATGTGGATACAGGCAGTCCTCATATCCTGTACTATCTGTCCTGATATGTGCATTCAGGTCACCCACCATCAACATCAATTCATGTCACCCTGCTTTACGTAGTAGGTCCTTCAACTGCTGTCTGAATGCACTTCTTTTCCTCACCTATCATAAACCTGCTGTGGAACACAGGCTGAGATTAAGAATATTGCCCTATCATTAGGCTGGAGTCTGATTGCCATGAGTCTGTCACCAATTCTGATGACATTCCTCACTACCTTCTGCAGCCTCTCCCTCACCGCAGTTCCCACACCATTTCTAGCCTGTCCTCCTCCTGAGTAGAAGACTCTGGATCTCAAGCCAGGAGGCTTTGCTGCACTGCCTTTCCATCTCATCTCCTGGATGCATAAGATGGCCAGCCTCCTCCTTACCACCAAGTCATCTACATTCAAACTCTATCCTGTCAGCAAACCTATACAGAGAGTGTAGCAATTCTTAGTTCTTGTTTGGCAGGTTGATTAGTTTTACGTCCAGCTTTTGCTCAATAGTTCTATGCCAGGTAATGCAAGCTGGGCAACTTGACACCGGCTGGCTAGTAGCTTACTGGCCCATGGCTGCTGGGCTTTATGGCGGGTACACACTGGCCAATAGGGGCACATATATCCCTCCTACCATTAGCATGGGTCCCTGATGTAGGTTGGAGTAAGCAGGGTCCCTCAACACACTTATCATTGGCAAATGGCTGTGCCCATTTGGCGATATTAGTCAACATGACAGAATCACCTACAGCCATATTTTACACTGCAGAGTGGCTAGCCTTGCCACGGTGCACAGTCTGTGATCCATATTCTCCTATCATGAGGATACTATGCACCACAGTATATGCCTAAAGCGGTTGGTCTCTACAACTCTTCCCCTATAGGGCACCATGTAGAGTCTGTGCTGCTGTTTATGACTGTAATCAGTATGATATTTCGCAGGTATTTGTAAAGTAGCCATCTGTCTTCCCTTTCCATCTTTTTAGAGAACCAACATCTGTAGCTATTATCTCAAGATACCATGGCTTCTGAATCAGCCTGCACCAGTGTTCAGCTGCTGCTTAAGAAAGTCTAAAAAGACACACTAAGACTTCTGTTGTTCAGCCTCTTCTGGACATCTCCATTGAGTTGGATGAAGAATCTGAAGACCATCTGTTGTCGATACCAGCATCCTTTGTCTTGACCTTGTTGGAGGCTGACACTGGGCTGCCTAAATGCATGTCCACTGAGGTTGGGCCTACAGATGATTATTTCTAAGTGAGTTAGGGTGATTCCCCAGATTCTTGCTAGGGAAGAGGTTCTTGGTTCCCTTGTTAAATTCAGGCAGGGGTCTGAACCCCCTCAGTTTGTCACGGCTACTGTTCCTTTAAAATACAGACATGTGGCTCATGTGGCTAAAGACCCACACAAAGAATGGCAGGACTTCACTCAGGGTCTTTTTAAAGTCCTTATGGCTTTGAAGCCTCCTCAGGGGGTGCCTGTTCCTCTCTCTGTTCCCTGGTCTTCCATCCCATCTAAACTCCCTCAAGATTCTGATTTCTCTGAAAAGGATGTGAAGTTAAACTTTTTTCTTCAGAATCCATGGCCTACTCATCTCATAACCATTCTCCTCTTGCCTTTGGGTCTGAGGAAGAGGATTCCCTTTCCCCTGATTCTTCCATTGTGGAATTGTCTTTTGGTGACACTAATGTTTACATGATGGGACATTTTAAGTGGGACTATTCCCAAATGTCTGATGTCCAGAAGAGGTACTTTGACTTTTTGCTGTTTGACTCACCCTGGCCTTTTACAGTTCTTCTAGTGTTGGCTGCTTTGGACACCTTTTCCTTCTGCTTCTCAGGCTCCTGACTCTCAGTCTCCTGTATCAAAGAAACCTGACAGGTTCCATAAAATGCCTGAGGATCAAACGTTTTTAAATTAAAGCCCTTCTTTTGACCTGCAATGATTTATCTGGCTACTGATAAGCTTTCTAAGTTACTGCCCACTTCTAAACTTTTGCACTATGGCAAGGACACTAGGACTATGGACAGGTATGGGAAAATATTTACATATGCCACATTAACCTTAAGGGCCATAAACTGCCAGACCCATATGACAAGGTATGTGCAGGTTCTTCTTTCCAAACTTGGGGATGTTCGGTCTGATGTACTCAATTCCGAAGCAAAGTCTTCTGCCATTTTCCTTCTGAGCTTTGCTTCTCAGGTAGTTTCATCACTCAATCAAATGCAGTTATAATGCTGCTGATGCCTCTTCTAGGGTGGCTGCATCATGGTCTGTTATGAGGAGCTATTACTGGTTGAGGCTGCAATCTGTCTCTGAAGACATTAAGGCTAACTTACTGGATTCTTTCTTAGACAATCAGAATCTAATTGGGTCTGCTGCTGCCAAGCTCTTCAAGACTTTGCAGAATAAAGGAAAGGTCATGCAGGACCTTAAACAGATCTTCCTTTTTCCTATTCCTAAATTTCAGAGGAATCTTCTTTTTTGCAAAGGCAGCAAAGACATCCTCCCAGTGGTAAGACATCTTCTAAGAGGGTTTATCCTGAAAAGCCTGCTCAGGGTACTCAGAGTAAATAGCTTTCTTTTCTTGACAAATCTGCCTCTGTTTGACACTTGGCCACCTCAGCCAGATTCCTCTTTTCCTCGGACTGACTCTGTCTTTTCCTATTTGGCAACAGATCACGGATTCCTGGCTGCTTCCATCATTCAAAAGGTTACCTCCTTTTTTGGGCGTTCCCCAGCCTCCCCTTTGCCAACTCCCTCACTTTCTTTTGATTCTGCAAGACCTTTTGTTGAAAGGAACCATTCAAGCTGTCTTACCCTCTCAACAGGGAAAGGGGGTTTGTTCCGGAATGTTCCTGGATCCCAGGAAGGAAAGTTCTTGGAGGCCCATTCTGGATCTCTCCTTACTCAACTCATTTCTAAAAGTTCCTTCCTTCAAGATGTTGTCTCTTCAGTCTCAGTTTCCTATGTTACTTCCTTAGGCCTTCCCGGTGTCTCTAGGTCTAAGGGATGCCTACCTTTGTATTCTTATTCACCCCCTTTTCAGGAAATTTTTACATTTCTCTGTTCTTCCTCATGTTATCAGTTCTCTGCTTTCCCTTTTGGCCTTTGTAAAGCTCTGAGAGTCTTTACCAAATGTCTGGCACTGGAAATAGTCTTTTGCAGACTTCAGGGAGTTCAAATCTTCCATTATTTGGATGAACCTTCTGATTCAAGCCCCATCTCAGCAGCTTGTGCTTCAGGATGTGGAATGTATGATGCTTCTGCTCTGCAGGGCTGGGTTCACTTTAAATCACAAGTCGTCTGTTCTGATCCCCTCTCAGGACCACGTTTTTCTCTGTTGCAGGAGACAGATCTTGCCAATGCAGGCTTTACCTCCCCCTCCACCCAAGGTCCTTTCTTTGAGACTTTTTTCCACTTTCTTTTTCCTCTTCCACAGATGAATGCAAAATAATTTTTTGAATTCTGTGGTTCATGGGATCCACCATTCCTATAGTCCTCCTCGCTAGACACCACATGAGGAAGTTTCAGTGGTATCTCGAAACTGTTTGGCTTCAAAACTGCCGTTCTCTGGACGTTTTAATCCCTCTTTTGCCTTGTCTCAGACTCAAGTTCCACAGCTGGATTCATCAGATTTTTCTGAATCCCAGCCTGTTATATTTCACAGACATAGTGGTAGGTGATACAAACTCTTTGCCTAAACCAATATAAGAATGTAAAACTTAAATTTAAGACCACAATGGACATGCATGGAACCATCCTTATGTGTTGTTATTGTGTCTTTCGGCTTTTCCCGGTTAGGGGTCGTCACAGCGGAACTCCGGTCCACTAATGATTGGTAGTTGATTTTTACGTGCAGAATTACCAGCCCTGACGCACAACCTTCAAAGAAGGTATGCCCATTCATGCATTTCTCCACGCAGAAGACGCTCTAGCTGAGAATCGAACCGGACAGCGTCCTTATGAGTACTGGGTAAAAATAAAATAAATCTGTCTGATACTTAAGACCTGCAACGTATCCAGTAAATGATGGTCAGACTTCAAGGGGCATGTGGTCTTCACATGTTATCAAAATGTATAGTTGTATGCTTAGTTTACAATGCAGTCTTCACAAAGCCAATGTCTATGGTGAAGGCGTAGGACTAACGAGCCTAACAAAATGGCCCCTATTGGACATAGAAGCTTCAAAGACAGTGGTTTGGAGCAGCACAAGCTAATCAAACCCAAATACACAGCCTAAGGAGGACAGAGCATATCCAAGACTGTCACGGACAATTTTTAAATATTACTTTAATTCTCTTAAAGAACTAATAGAGCAACAAGTTTTACATCGGCATGCATTTTCTGAACATTTATAGAAAACTAATGTCTGGCATTAGTGGCTGGTTGTAATCCTCTTGTCATTTATTATAGGATCACAAAATTCCTGATGGTTGCAGGGAACACATAAGAGGCAAGATCAAAAACATTTTAGAGGCCATTTGTCCTACATAGCTCATTTGTTATTAAAACTGAATCCAGAACCCTTTTCAACCTGCACCTCCCATTTATAAATGAAAACGAATTGGTACTGAAAGTGACAGAGATTATCCTAATAAGTGTGGTTATTCTATGCACATCAATCCATCATATGCATCCTCTGTGGGCGGGTGGTGGAGACATTCACTTATATGAAGAGTCGGAAATTTTTCAGTTCAGACAAATTAGCAGCAGCTCTTGTTTTGGAACAGAATGTACCACATATGTCCCAATCTGAATAATGTAATTAGTCATCTTTCAATAACATTAAATGCAGTGTCAGTAAAAGTGTTAAGTATTACAGAATTATTTTTGTTTGTTACAGAAACTCTGAAAATTAAGAGGAAGTCTAGTCAAACAGGACATCAACAATACACTGAGCAATGCATTTGTTATACTTGATAGCTGTTTTTGCGTTACCTTGGCAGTGTACAGGTAAATGGACAAAAGGGATAAGAATTTTGTATTTTAGCTGTAGTATGATCATCTTCTGACTTCTCCCACGCCATAAAATGCTTCTAAATAGTGCTCTTTTTTTGTTACAAAATAACTGTAATAGCAATACCTTAGCAATCCAAACAACAAGTGGTTGTAAACAGCCTCAGCTAATTTAGTCTACCAAGACACCACAATACTGTAGATACAAAATCTTCATTTTAAATTCTGGTCACTATTCAGCAGTAATTGTATATTTGTAGAACTGCAACTTCACCAAATTAGGAAAACAGCATGGAAAGCAAAATCAGGCTAAAGAGTGTGGGTCACTGGTGGTGGTGGGGTCATCCTGCTCATTAAAACGACATATGAGCTGGTTATAACAGAGCAGGGAATCATGGGGTAGAGCCTTACTATGGATATAATGGGTAAAAATGTTCTGTAAAACTTTCCAAAACGCATATTTGGCCAAATATTTAGTTACTTTATTCAAGACTGACAGTATGTCTTAGACCCCCCACTAGTCTAATGAATGCTTCATAAAGTTTTGTAGTACCCCCATAAATTCAGGGAAGAATGCCTGTTTCTAAGATTATACTACTTTAGATGGGATGGGAAATGGTTTATATACATCTTTGATTTTCTTTAAACCTATGTATGAATCACACTTACACAATTGTACCAGACCATGTATGTTAAAGTAATTTGCGAGAACTACTGTGATACTTAATGGAAAAGCTGAGTTTATTGGGAATGTGATTAACGTCTACAAAAGTTAGCAATTTAAGCTCCTGTGTCTAGACGGCTGTGCATTTTCTTCCAGCCTACATGCTAAGTAAGCAAATGCTACTCATGGGAAGCTGACAACTGTCAGTTGCATCAGGAATATGTCATAGTTAGTCCTCTTATTGAATGTTATCATTGATGTAATTAGAAACTGCCCCGATTAAAAAAAAAAAAAAAAGAGAGAAATTTTGTTCCGACTCCCACTTATATTAGGCAGCAGCAACATGGAAAATGTTTAGGCACTTCCATGGGGAAATAGCAGAAGGCAGTAGGTCACAGGGAATCTCTGCAACATGAAACTGAGTACAGGATGTCTGCAGATGTTAAAGTTTCACCCAAGGGGTTTCCGTAAGAGTAAATGCATTTGTTTAAACAAGCTCATTCATGAGCTTACTAAAAAAACTATTTTGTCATGTTCTGTTTTACATGAGAAATGTAAACTTCCTGTTTAGAAAACTACTCGGATATCAAGAATTTATTCCTTCTAACAGAAAAAAGCATATATAACTTTATCAATAAACTAAATGCAAATAATTTAAATAAAGATATGTACTGCATTTTCACTAACTTAAACTTCAAGATTTCTTTTAGTACACATGCCTGTGATTTTGACTAGCTTTAGATTATTGTACTATTAGTACAATACGTTTTCTATACAATTTTGCTGTAGAGTTTTTTTCCCTGAATCACTACAAAAAGACAAGAACTGGCCAAGTAAACATACTCAGTCGAAAACATGAATAAAATCCAAGGAACACTCTGAAGCATTAAAGTCAAAGTGTACATGTTCAAAATAATGATCATTATCTTAAATAAGTGAAACCCATCTCTTGTATTCCATCACATCCTTCCAGGAATTCCAAGGCTATATTAAAGCCCCCAGTTACCTTACAGTCTACCCCTAACTCAAATAACTGATTCCAGCCATCAGCTACTGGCTCTGTGGAAAAGTATTTTCTCTTATGAAAATTATACTGTATTCCATCGGACTGCTGGTCATGTTTCCATTATATTTTCCCTCCCTCGGTACTGCTATATCACTTATACCATATATCCTTAATTACATGCCTTTTCCACTGAATGTTAGGCATCATCAGCATCTCCTTACTCATGTGTCATGCCTTCCACTTCCCTTGTCATCCCAGTCACCATCATATGTACCATATGTTCAGCGGTGATCTTTTGCCTTTTTTTTTTTTTAATCTACAAAGTCTCTGTGTACAGAACTGAACCTGTGGCCTTGCCACTGCTTAATAAATGGTCATTATCACCTTCCTTTTTCTGGATTCTACACTTCTAGATGTATACTGTAGCATCTTATTGGTTATCAGCACAAGCGCCTTTTTAGAATGAGTTTGATGATTTACATATTCAATTATACTAGCCTTCAGGTTCTTCTGCTTTTGTAGACTTTTAGTGTATGTCATCCAGTTCAGTATTCTGCCCTGATCTACCACTTTCCAAATTCAGCACCATGCATTAGGCCGGCTTAAGTAAAGCTATGTCCCTTCATACAGTGTCTCTAGTTTTGTCTGGTACCTTTTCAGACTTGGTCTCCAATATGCCGTTGCCTCAACCTTGGCATTGTTCTCCAACAGAATAGTCAATTTTTGTATGTTGCACATCATATGAGAACCAAAGGTAAACAGACAATATTGTGGTGGAATACTTGTGTATATACATATACACAATCGCACATAGTGCATGAAAACAGTCACTCATGGAGATGAGAAGTTACTATTCCTGTTTACAGATAGCATGGAACAGCCTGTGTCCAGTATTATGTGCAATCATGAAATCCTTATCCATTAATATCTTATAAAAAGAGGCTGAGAGGAGGATGGCAACAAAAGTAATGCTGGTCTGCATCAAAAGGCATATAAACAGAGACCAACAGAACTTAACATGCACAGTCTTTTAGGTGCCCAAGGGGAATTCATACAGTTCATGTGCATACCATATTTTAAAAAAGTGATTCATAAGAACAAGAACATGTCTTGGTGCATAGCAAACAGGATTAGGCCTATAAGCTATTAACTAGTTTCATTCTGAACCTTTGGGTTGTTTCTTCTTTTTCCAGTACTATACTGTGTAACTTTAAGGAACTCACTTAACCATTTTTTTTGGGTCGCCACTACAAAAAGGCCCTTTGCCTGGTGGGTTTAGCTGGTTAAGAATTTAGTTAATTTAAAAAAGAAATAACAAAGAGACAATATCTCAGGATGTAATGTCGATAAGTACAAGTATTTATGAGGAAATATTGCACCGAAAGGGTGGCAGATTATGGCACCACCCTTCTTTTGAGGAAATAGGCCATAAATAATGATTAAATTAAAGAATGCATGTGAAAAACACAAGACTATCCTTACAAGGATGGCCTGCAGGGTGAGGTGTCAAACTAAGACCTTCAGCTTATTCAATAAATAATGACCAAAGTCACCTAAGTAGTCCTTCTGTTATGCCACAGAGTACATTTTAGTTGTTACCAAAGATATCACAGCTTGCCTTTTCCATTAATTCTACACTAATGAAGAACATGCAAATGTGAGAAACAATAAAAGAATATAACTAATTGAATGAAGGAGACATGTTACAGGAAAGGGTGATACAGGAACAGCTGGGAAGAGAAAACCTCCTGTAAAGTTAGCTGCACTTTTTTTTTTTAAACAAAAGGACCACATTTTAGTTTAAATGTAGCAACCATAAAGAACATCAGCGTGCACCCAGAATGTTGAAAAGAAGCAAAGTTAGAGATGTTCATATTTGCAGGAGTGCATGACCGCTATGTAATCCACATTGTACAAACTACCTACGCTCAGCTGCCTCACTGCAGAATTGCACAGGATATTTCCACATTTATAAACCTACAGCATATGGAATCAAAATATATGAACAAAAAAAAAACTAAACAAAATTCTCTGGAATTAATCACAACTAGTGTAATTTTGGTATCTGCATTGCATTATGTTTTTGTCACAAAATGACAGCCTGTTCTTTATGTGCATTTAAGAGTTTATCTCCACATCCAAACTTCCCTGCTTTCTACCCCTTTACATATGTACTCTGCCATCTTGAATGTCCCTGGGAGGATTTCATCTTCACCTCCCATTCTGGTAGTACCTTAAATGAGTTAGTAACCCTCTCTGTGAATAAATGTTTTCATAGATGCTTTAACCTTAGTGCAGTGCACCCACATGTAATTTAACAAAAGCATGGTCAATGTTCAGCTGCTTTGCTCTACCACCAAATATTCTGACACCTAATTTGAAGATCAGGTCATAGAACTGTTCTCCCTGACTGAGCTATGCTATGGGCTTCACTTTTTTCACATGGTATGGCAGAGGAATTTCCTGACAAAAGGTAATTTACAATTGCCTCAGATTTTGCAATCTGCTGAAATTAGCCATATTTAGAAATCTAGCATTAGACTGATGATGAGAAAGCCAGGGAAAGTTTGCAGGACTTCCTCTTTGTGACTTTCTGGATGACACTGAAAGAGGAGTCTGCAACCTCTCTACTCCTGTGGTATGTTTTACAGTTTACTATGTCAATGTTGAAGCTGCCTTAGTCGACTGGCACATGGTTGAAAGGTAGTTTCCCAGGTAGGCAGAATGCCGACCCAAAATCAATCGACTTACAGTACAGTGAACGGGTAGTGTAGGTAGAGCATTTTGGTTCAACATTGTGCAGGGAAGGTTGCACTTCCGTGACGAACAGGGAATTAGCCCATTCCTCACTGTAGTGCAATCACAGAGTTGGTATATTTAATGTGCAGGGGGGTATGGAGGGTGCAGCCCCCCACATGGGGGGTGCAGGGGGAAAAGCCCCCCTGCAAAATAGTAGTAACGTACCGTTGACTGTAGAGTTCAATGGTATGTTAATGTGCATAGCAGGAAGTGAGTGACGTCACCTCCTGCTATGTCAAATACATCGAGCCATGGTGGCGATGTATTCATTTTTGCTTTGGGTTACAATTTGAAATTTCGTATTCAGCATTTCGGGTCAACATTTGTCATTGTTCGACTGAAGCAGATTCAAAATTTCAATAGTAAACCATGTTTTACATACCTGGTCACACCTAGCAGAGCACAAGCACTAAATACAGATCTAAAACAAATATTCATAATATCTTACCTGTATGGCCTTCCTTTGGGCAGTACAAACTTAGGAACTTATGAGGACAGTGAGATAACTTTTGACCAATGAAAATATGGAGGGACTGCAGTTTTAAGACGATAGCCATGGTTAGGATATTGGCATATCTCAGTGTGAATTAACCAATGCAATTTTACTTCAAGCTCACATGGTCTACAGAACTCTACAAAAAAAAGAGAGAACAAGAGACTTATGACTGCAGCAAGACTGTTCACTATTACCTCTGGGTATTGGAGTAAAATAGTGAGGACCTTGTTTCTGGGATAGTTTTTGCCCCACTGTACCTGGAGTGACCCACCATTGTAATCTGGCAGCTCTGTCACTTTGGTCATATCCACTGCCCCACAGCAAAGTACAGTTGTGTACACGTACCATAAATGTAGATGTTCAAGTGTATTCACTGTTGCAGTCATCACACTTGGGTTATCTGCCTGCAGGTAGCCCTCAGTCAGCCCGAATACCAGAGTCTTAGTATTTCTGCATCGGATGCTGTCGCTTCTTCCATGATGTCAGGTCGTCAGGGGTATAAAACAGGCAGCCGACACCATTACATCAGTTTTTCTTGCCCCAAATGTCAGGAGCCCCCAAATAGGGAGCGAGTATATGGTGGGGACCACCACCAGTAAAAAGTAAATGCCAATGCCATTAGACATGGCCATAGAGAGAAGAGATAGAAAGATAGCGAAAACCAGGGTGCTGGAGGGAGGGAAACCAGGACTGCAACAGTGAATACACTCGAACATCTACATTTATGGCAAGTGTACACAACTGTACTATGTTCTTTGTGTTTCACTGTTGCAATCATCACACTTGGGTTGATTCCCAAAGTTGAGGTTGGGTGGAGGCAGTCAAGAAGTGTTAGGGCTGGCTAGCAGGCCTTGCAAGACTGCTGTAGTAAATCCAGCTCTGGATTTAGAGAAGACAGGTAAGTGGTAATGCTTGGTGAAGATGTGTACAGAACACCAGGTTGCAGCTTCCAGAATGTCCCTGCTGATCAGATTTTCTAAAAGGCGTAGTCCTGTAAGGTAGAACCTGAGCTGTCTGTGCATGTCCAAGGAGTGCAGGATCCTTTCCCCTTTATTCTGAGGGTTAAGGAAGAAGGTTGGTAAATGGATGGGTTGGTTTAGAGCCACACTGGACACCACCTTAGGCATAAAGGATGGGTTAGTCCCGAGGGAAACCCTGTCAGCATGAAAAATAATGAAGGGTTCCACAGCCATTAATGCCTGTAACTCAGACACTCTTCTATCTGAAGTTATGGCTAAAAGCAATGCTGTTTTCCAAACGAGGAATTTTAACTCGGCTGAGGCAGCATGTTCAAAAGGGAGAAGCGTGAGCTTTTCTAGTACAAAGTTAAGGTCCCAGGCAGGGGTGGGTGTTCTCCTAGGGGGCCTTAAGTTGTTAGCCCCTCTCAGGAACTGTTTGATGAGCGGGTGAGAAAATAGAGGTGGCTCAGTATTATGATGAGCTGAGATGGCAGAGGCATGAATCTTAAAAAGGAGAAGGATAGGCCTCTGTGGAGTAGCTCTGCTAGGTAATCCAGGATTAGAGGTAAGGATGGCACTGCTGTGTCCTTTCCTTTAGACTGATGCCAAGAACAATATCTTTTCCACTTTTCAGCATAGGATTTCCTAGTACTAGGCCTTCTGGCTTCAAGAATGATGTCCAGCACCTGTTTGCGGAGGGTTGCTGGTGGGGTACACAAGGGATAAGCCAGGCTGCAAGGTTTAGGGTTTGCAATTGTGGATGCAAAATATGTCCCTCCTGCTGATACAGCAGGGTAGGAGTCTGGTGTAGGTGCCAGGGTGGCACCTTTGTCAGGCTGCGTACGAGTGGGTACCAGTGCTGGCGCGGCCAGTCTGGGGCAGTAAGAATTGCCCTTGGCCTGTCCTGTTTTATCTTGAGTAGTACTCTTGAGAGAAGGGGCAGAGGTGGAAAGGCATAGATTGAGAGTTTTTTCCATTGGAAAGATAGGGCATCCACCTTCCAGGCACTGTTGTGAGGGTTCTTGGTGCAGTATTTGCTTATCTGGTGGTTCTTGGGGGAGGCAAAGAGGTCCACCTCTGGTGTCCCCCACCTTTGGATCAGAAGGATGAAGGTGTTGGGCTCCAATTTCCACTTGTGTGGGTCTAGGAGATTTCTGCTCAAGTCGGCTGCCAGTGAATTTTGTTTGCCTGGCAGGAATTGAGCTTGTAGATGTACTTTGATGCTCAAGGCTGTGTTCCACAGGGCCATGGCTAACCTGCAGAGTGGGTAAGAATTGGTTCCCCCCTACTTGTTTATGTACCACATAACTGTGGTGTTGTCTGTTTTTACCAGCAGTTGTCCTGGAAGGCCTAGGTATCTGAAAGCTGCCAGAGCATTCTGTACAGCTAGCATCTCTTTTTGATTGATGTGCAGGAGAATCTGTCCTGGGCTCCAGTGGCCTTGAATGCATTTGCCTGACATGTGAGCCCCCCCCCATGTATAGTCTGATGCATCTGTTGTCAGGGTTTGGGTGGCGTGGGGTTGAGTGAAATGCAGTCCCTTGTTGTGATTGCATTCTTCTGCCCACCAAAGGAACTCTGTCCTTAGACAAGGTATGATAGAAATGACTGTTCCCAGGTCCTGAGAATGTTGGCACCAAAGACTTTTAAAGTACCATTGAAGTTTCCTCATATGCAGTCTTGCATATGGAATTAGCAGAATACATGAGGCCATGGAACCCTAAGGCTTGCAGTATTTTTCTTGCAGATAGCTGGGTTCTGGTGGTCATTTGTTTGAAGTAGTTTGTCAGATAGACCCGTTTTTCTGAAGTGAGAAATGCCATCTGGGAAGTTGTGTCCAAACTTGCTCCCAGGAATACAATCTTTTGACTGGTTACCAATTGTGATTTCTTTTCGTTGATGGTGTACCCCAATGAAGTGAGAAGGCTTTTTACAAATGCCAGGTGCTGAAGTAACAATTCCTGACTGCCTGAATCAGGCAGCCGTCCAAGTTTGGGTAAATTTGGATATTTCTCTGTCTGCAGTATGCAATAGCTGGAGCCAGGCACTTTGTGAATACTCTGGGCGCAGTAGATAAGCCAAAGGGAAGTGCAGAAAACTGATAGTGCATAGAGCCTGCCCTGAAACGTAGATATTTCCTGCATGACTCCCTTATGGGGATGTGCAGATAAGCTTCTTTTAAGTCCACAGTGACTAACCAGGCATCCTTGGCTAGCCTAGGGAGAAGCTGTTGCAGGGTAAGCATCTTGAATTTTGGAATCACCAGAAAGGTGTTGAGAACTGAAAGCTCCAGGACTGGGCACCAAGAGCCCTCTCTTCTGGACACCAGGAAAAGTCTTGAGTAGAAACCCTGACCCCTTTGTTCTACTGGAACAGGTTGAATAGCTCTGATATTGAGCAGGGAGAGTAGTTGTTTTTGAGCCTCTGCCCACTGGTTTGGGGGAAGGTCTGGAAACCCATTTGGGGTTGGCAGTGAATGGAAGTAGAATTTGTACCCCTGGGATACAATGTTGAGGACCCATCGGTCCTGAGTAATAGACATCCAATTTTTTGCATGAAGGGCAAGTTTTCCTCCTAGGGGCACAAGCAGTTGGGCAGGGCTGGGAAGCTGAATTGAGAAGTTATTGTAAATGTTTCCCATAGAGGGGTGGCTTACCACTCCCTGTTTTTGGGGTGGGGTCACTCCATTGTTTAAATCTCTGCATAACCCAAGACTGTAGTCTGGGTAGCCTGTTTCCCCTAGGTCTTGTCTGGGAAGGCCTGGAAGGGGGAGGAAAGGACCATTTTTGAAGGCCATTACATAATGAATCTAGGTGGTTGCACTTGTAAGAATTATTTAACAGTTTGCATAGATTTCGCTTCTTCTTCCATCTTTTTAAGAAATTTTTCTGCTTTGGTGCCAAACAAATGGTCCTTATTTAAAAGGAGCGTCTAGCAATTTGGATTTGACATGATCTGGCAAGGTTTGTTCCTTCAGCAAAGCATGCCTTCTCAGTACAGAACCAGTGACTGCAGCCCTGCAGGATGCTTCTAGGGCATCAAAGCCACACTGCAAAGTATGCTTACTAACTTGGTTTGCAGAATGCATTATCTCTTGTAAATCTTTATTTTCTGCATAATCTGGAAATAATACCATTTTTTGTTTAATTAGTTCCATAATATATTGCTGGTACTTATGTGAAACTGGCAATTCAATGCCCTGATGGCTAGAGTTGCAGAGGTATATACCTTCTTACCACATCTGTCTAAAGCTCTGGAATCCCTGTCTGAAGGAGTAGGATTTTTGGCTGTAGTAGCCTTAATACCTTTAGGTCCCTGGAAATGGTCTCTGGATCAGCAGTAGGATTCTTGAAAAGAAATTTGTGGGAATCAAGTACTCTGTAATACTGGTCAGGTTTACTAGGGGCCAGGAGTAATGTATCTGGAGTAAGACTGGATTCCATAAAGACATCATCTACAGCATCCAGGACAGGGGGGTATAGCTAGAGGCCTGTGCTGAGGCAACTCTAAAAATTCCCAGAGTCTCTTTTTGGAAAATCCTCTGGAGGGGAATGGATTCCTCTGCATCTGAATCCTCATAGGCTGATAAGGGCATGTCCTAATAATCAGAAGGGTCAGAGTCATCGGACTCCTGGTCTGTAGAATCAAAAGGAAACTCAATTCTTTGTCTCTTAGCAGGGGAAGGCTGGCTTCCCCTTATTAGGGTAATAAAGTCTTCAGCCATCCTAAGCATTTGTTTTTGTGGCATGGGAGAGCTTGAGCATGTGCTTTGGTCATTGGTTCCCTAGGCGTAGTGCGTACTCTGGGCCTAAGGAACTTGGTAGTTTTGTCTAAAAAAGAAGTCGTCGGTTTGATTCGAACATCGGTAGGACTGAATACACCCCCTTAGAAGCCAGTGCCTGCACAGCTGCTCTGGACCCATCCAAGGTGGAGACATCCGCAGGTTCCATAGTTGAAGAAGCATCTCGCGGCATACCAAACACTGAATGGGTCTCAGCAGAGGCCTGTGAATCCATAGAAGTGGGCATCAGGGGCTGCAAAGGTGCCTCACTGAGTACCGGTGGACTGGTGACTAGCTTAACAGAAGCGTCGTCGGCAGTTTTGGACCTATGCGGTCTGTCTCTGTCTTTACGTTTTTTTTGGAAGATCTGTAGTCGGATGGCTTATCAAAGCCATTTTTGGAATACAGAGAGTGACAGCAAAAGAATTTAGTGACAAAGATAGCCAGATGCCGAATGATTCAGGTGTTAAGGCACAAAACCAACAGTGAGGGACATTGTAGTCTGGGCCTAAACAGGTGACGCAGTAAGAATGAAAATCTCTGAGAGGTATTTGCTTTCCACAGGCAAGACAATTGTTAACTTTTTCTGACATTGTTTAGAGCAAGAAAAAAGGATCCCCAACGGGGTACTTAGCTTTAGAAGACTTCAGGATTATAAACTCGAAAACAAAAATTTCAGGTAGCGGCCGACCTGCACTTGCGAACTGCTTCTGCTTCGGGCTCCTCCTCAGCAAGAAAGACGGATGTAAAAGCATTGGCTGCCTGTTTTATACTCCTGACGACCTGACATTATGGAAGAAGTGACAGCGTCAGATGCAGAAATACTAAGACTCTGGTACTTGGGCCGACTGACGGCTACCTGCAGGCAGATGACCCAAGTGTGATGACTGCAACAGTGAAACACGAAGAACATCTTCACAATTCCCAGAGACCTATCAACATGGTAGATCTGAACAGGCAAAGGATAAAAATAAAGGTAGCAGTATTTACACATGTAAGAATGGTAATGGAATTTGACATTTTTCAGTCTCACACAGAGTTAAAAATAGGTCACCGTATTCATAAGCGCAGTACACACTCACATATAATTGTGACCTGCACTGTGGTTATTACATGCTCATGTTATTAGCATGACTCATAAACCTGAATCGTGTCAATGAAATGATGACAAATAACTTATATGAATCATATACTGGTACTCATACACACTTGTATACTACATACATCTGTGCCAGAGATGAAGATGTTCATTTCCTTGTAGGGTGTGTAATTACATTCAACACCATGGAGGCATTGTATGTCTGCCAAAGTATGTCTCCTGTTTGTAGGGACATATTGACAACAAAGGAGGTAGTGTAGACTTGTAGCTCTCAGTATAATCATTGCCTGCTGCCGAGCATGGCGACCCTGCAGGTTCTCTGATGGGAACAGGTTCAGTCAATCGCTGCAGGCTATGTTGCTTACTGATGGTAACAATACATAGCGGTGACTGCTGCCTTTAGCTGGCATAGTGCAATGCTGTCTGACAGCTAGAAGACAGGTCTCATTAGGTAAGGGTTACGTTGGTGGAACTAGGTTGTTAGGTGATCCACAAGCTCGTCTATGTGCGATTCAGAAACATTTTAAATACTCTGGCCATGACTATGGAGTACATGCAGTTTAGAACAAATGATCTACTTGTGAAGCTACTTCAATGGCTGAGTGTAGTGGTGTCATACATGTGGGGGGCGGTCTAGCATGTGCAGATGTCACATACAGAATGTATGTGTGGCAGGGTACTTAAATGTGCTCTAATTTACATTTAGTTTTTCTACCACTTAGGGTGCCTGCATGACAGGCTGATGATGTTGCTCAACTTATTACTGCCCAAGCAAGGAGAGCAACTTGTTTTATCGTGGTAGTCTATAGTTGAACACCTGTGTGTTTGTGGATCTGCTGCAAACATTTCACTGAAATCTGTGGGTCGATGAAATGTGAATATTAGTAGGGTACATCATTTGTACTGAAACTGCATATCTGGACTAATCCAGAAGTAAAGTTGTATATACATCCCTACACCCTTGATGATGTAATGCCTTTATGAACCATGCAGGACCTGGGCATGTGTTTGGATCATGTACCAGCCCTGTACGATTGGGCGTATTCTCTACGAATCCTGCAATAACATGCTAAACAAAGGCACCAATGAAGGTGGGAGACAGTCTAGGAAAGGTAGCACAGCAGACAAACAGTAATAACAGGCCAAAAGTAAAGCTTAAAAAAGGAAGCCATCAGGCAAGATGAATAAAAAAAACAAAACAATAGAACGAGAAGTTTTAAGGGAAAACTAGCAACATTATGAACAGGATGACTATAAATGGAGAAACCTAGATCGTAATCTCTTCAAAGCAATTTTACATGCAGTGAGCATGAGCAAACAAGCATCAACAATTCATTCAATTTGATTTATTTTAAATAACGAGGAAATATAAAAATGAGAAAATAACCCTCCTAATCAGTTTTTAACTCAGTCTATGTGGAAATGGAAGTTTAGAGTAAAAATAAACTCTCTCCTTTTCTGGGCCAAAAAGATCTCTCTTCTATCTCAACCAGCCAAAGCAGCCATCGGCAAAGGTGTTCTTCTCCTCTCAGTTAAAATATGGACTACTCATTTTCATATGTACCTCCCTGAAAACAACCACCATGCTCCAGACAATCGCCAACAGCATCTGCTGATCCATTACAAACTCTCCCCTCTTTGGGCATCACTGTATCCCCTACAGAAAACCAAATAGCTACCCATACAACAAAGATCTAACCTAATGGTAGGTTCCCAATGCTGCAAACTACTCCAGCTCTAGACATCTACTCCCCTTGTAGTTAAACAATGTAAAAAAAAACATCATATAGTCCGAGGCACTACTCGCAAATAGCCATGAACTATCCACAGAATTACACAGGCATTCTCCTCTGAGGCACCTACATTTTGTCAAGCTCTCCCTATAAATCTAAAGGAAATCAGCATTTACTCCAAATTCAGAATGCAATTCAAAAAACATCTCTTCATCACAGCCAAATGCTTTTTTTCTGCACAGGACATCACCTAACATGCTCACCCCATCTCCTTTCCACTTCTCTTCTCTTGTCTTCTCACAGGTTGATCCACTTTAGAAACTTGAGTAAATATTGTACATTAGACTCTGCTTGTCTTCTATAATGTACAGGTTTTATATGTGAAATCATCATATCTAGTATGTTATTGCTTACATTTCCACCTTTTTTTTGTGAAATGTTTTGTATTTCACCTGTGCAGAGTCTGAAATTGGTCGGTATTGATCAACACACTAGCCCAGCAAACATCCATGCACACATCCATACATACATAATTCTTTTTAATCTAAAAATGAAAGTTACATTATACAGACAAATGCTAAAAGATGACAAAGCTAATGGATTGCTGCAAACTATCTTCTAATCACTTTGCTTGCAAAAGGATTTTTCTCCTGACCAACCACCACTGACCACTGTTTGATTTGCATGCTTTTCACCTGATGGCCAGGTGGAAAAGGTCGGATCTAGTGGCTACAGGACAACTCTGTTATCCTAGAGTGAAGTTGCAGGTTGAAGCACAACCATACCTCTCAACGTCTCAGCACAAGAACTCTAGACAAAAACAAAAATAATGAGGGGAGGAAGGCCCCAAAATAGGGACAAATCTTAAATATTGCTCTTATAAACATGGAAAATTGCTACAATAAAAGGTGGTGCTTTTGCATGCATTTTCTGAAGGGCATGATATCTGAAATTCAAATGTCTTGTTATTATTTAGTGACTTCAGTCCTCAATAATTTGCCAAGAAAACACAAATATTATGAGGATTGGACCAAAAATATGAGGCAAAAATTTGGACATTTGAGAGGTATGAGCACAACAGTGTTGCCCTGATGTGAGCTTAGAGAAGGAGTAGGGTATCCAGTAGGGTATTATGGTATTTTTCTATATTAGTCATAGGATACCACACTGGCTTACTTATGCACATGTCTATGCTTCTGTACTGGTTATAGGACACCACACTGGCTTACTCGTACGCATGTCTATGCTACTGTACTAGTTACAGGACACCACACTAGCTTACTCGTACGCATGTCTATGCTCCAGTACTGGTTATAGGACACCACACTGGCTTACTCTTATGCATGTCTATGCTCCTGTACTAGTCATAGGACACCACACTGGCTTACTCGTACGCATGTCTATGCTCCTGTACTAGTTACAGGACACCACACTAGCTTACTCATACACGTCTATGCTCCTGTACTAGTTACAGGACACCACACTAGCTTACTCATACACATGTCTATGCTACTGTACTAGTTATAGGACATCACACTGGCTTACTCGTACGCATGTCTATGCTCCTGTACTGGTTATAGGACACCACACTGGCTTTTTTGTACGCATGTTTATGCTCCTGTAGTAGCCATAGGACACCACACTGGCTTACTCATACGCATGTCTATGCTCCTGTACTAGTCATAGGACACCACACAGGCTTACTCGTATGCATGTCTATGCTCCCGTACTAGTTACAGGACACCACACTAGCTTACTCATACACATGCATATGCTCCTGTACTAGTAATAGGACACCACACTGGCTTAGTCGCATGCATATCTATGCTCCTGTACTGTTATAGGACACCACACTGGCTTTTTCGCACGCATGTCTATGCTCCTGTACTAGCCATAGGACACCACACTAGCTTACTCGTATGCATGTCTATGCTCCTGTACTAGTCATAGGACACCACACTGGCTTACTCGCATGCATGTCTATGCTCCTGTACTAGTTATAGGACACCACACTGGCTTAATCGTACTCATGTCTATGCTCCTGTACTAGCCATAGGACACCACACTGGCCTACTCAAATGCATGTCTATGCTCCTGTACTAGTCATAGGACACCACACTGGCTTACTCATACACAAGTCAAATCCCATATATTGGCATTGCATGCCACTGCTTGAACAGTAGATATATAACCTTTGTCATCCTGCTGGGTTATGAATAATGATGTCCTAGCTCCTGTGCTTCACTGGTGACTGTTTCAGGCACTGAAAAAGTTAGGTTTGTAGTCGTGAAGCCTACAATTAGAAGTGCACTGGTAACTAAGTGGGCACACCAAGAATTCTTCACTTGCAACCAAGACAGAGCAAAGCTTGGGAATCTGACTTCTATGAGTCAAACACAGCCATGCTCAGGTTACTGTGCTTCATCAAATGGCAGCTGTACATTTCCAGCAATAAAAAAAAGTTGTTAAAGAAAAAACTGTTTGGCAGCTGAAATTAGCAGCTATGCTTCCACCGGGGCTTAATGAAACAGTTTCTATTACACCCATGTTGGTAGAAAGGGCTAGTAATATAACTTAATTTAATTATTCAACGATGTTATTAAAATATATTATATTCACTAATACAAAGGTTTGGAATACATAAATTAATTATTCTACTTTGTTTTTCTTGTTTTTTGAAAGCATTCAATGATGTGGTGACAAACATGTCTTTTTAAATGGTAATGAGCAATACTAGCCAAATGGAATCAGATTGGTGACACAATTAATGATTTAATTTGTATAAAAATGGAAGAGGAAATGGCATTAATTGTATTCTAATGAAGTCTCCTGAGAGAGATGAAAGCGCTTAATGTGTTATTTTTTGTATAGCATTAAACCTTATTTGGATGTGTATCGGACTGTTTCTATTATTATTTTTAATCAGTTGTTATGCTTCGTAGTTTGATCCAATTAACTGTCATCAGTTAGTATGAATCTAGAGCGCAGCACCCCATGAGAGTGTTTGGGGACTTTGTCCCAAACAGGAAAGCAACTTCTCCTGTTTTTAAGCCAGTGTGTTTTTCAAACATGATGCAATGAACCAATAATTTAGATTGCTTGTTTAAACTTACCACTTTGTGCTGTATTGTCTTGTAACCCAATTATCCACAGCTGGTCAGTTATTGTACTATATTATGTAAAACTGTGGTAAAACTAATACACCATATAAATTATATTTCTGCCATATTTTTGCTAGTCTCTTAACAGATCTCATTACTACACTTTGTATAAGATTTCAGAGGGTTTATTTTTATATACAAACGCAAAATATTAAAAGGTTTCATGTCGTAGAAAGGAAGAACAGATGATTCCTTACAGTTGATTATACACCTGTTGCCAGATCCAGTAAAGCATGAGATACCACATTGTAAAGCTAGATTATTTTTTAAATTCCTCTCTACTGTAAGGCAGTGATTTGGTTATCTTTGTACTACACTTGAGAGTCCTATGGGCATTCATTCAATTCAGAATTACTTCCTCTTTATTTTCCTGTCTAGAAGGAAAAGTAGCCAGATAGATTACACAGAAATCGTGTACGGCAAGGAAGGGTAATCTGTTCTTACAAACATCCTCTGCCCTTGCGGAACATTTTATATAACTTTTTAAATAGTCTGGCTGAGATGACTGCAACTAAGAAAACTTTTTTTTCCAGGACACTTATATGAGGTAAACAAAACGGCCTAGTTTTTAGCATTGCTGCCTAATAAAGCTAGGTTTCTGGCTGGGATGTCTTCATACTCCTCAACCTCTTATCACAATAAATTTGGACACAGTTAAAAATAATAAGCTGGACAAAGGACCAAAATCAAGGATAAATTTTAAATATTGCTCTAATAAACTTAGAAAGTTGCTAGAATACTAGGTTTTGCTTTAGCATACATTTTCTGAAGAATATGAAGTCTGAAACTCAAATGTCTACCATTATTTAGTCACTTCAATCCTCAACAATTTGCTTGAAAACCTCAAATTTTATGAGAAACAGACCACAAATATGGGGCAAAAATCTAGACATCCAGTGAAAATGTGGACAGTTGAGAGGTATGGGTACTTTCTGTATGGAGTCTGCATATCCTCCTCATGTCTGTATGGGTCTTTGTTGAGTGCTCTGGCTTCCACCCATATCAAAAGGTTGTAAAGTAGGTGACATGGCAATCCATCAAACTGCCTGTAGGGGTGTGTGTGTGTGTGTGTGTGTGTGTGTGTGTGTGTGTATGTGTATACACATCATATTTCTCAGCCATACACATTTTTGAAGAATGTCCAGATTTTTACCTCATATTTTTGGTGTGTTCCTCATAAAATCTGTGATTTATTTGGTTTTTCTGGCAAATCAGTGAGGAGTGAATTCACTAAATAATGACAGTCATTTGAGTTTCAGATGCCGTATCCTTCAGAAACTGCATGGTAACACAAGACCTTTTATTCTAGCAAGTTTTTAAGTTTATAAGAGCGATATTTAAAATGTGTCCCTATTTTGAGGGCTTTGTCTCCCCATTAATTTTGGCTTTGTCCAGATTTTTTGTGCTATGAGTTTGAGAGCTATGGTGCATATAGTACAGTTGTGTACACTTACCATAAATGTAGATGTTAGAGTGTATTCACTGTTGCAGTCATTACATTTGGGTAATCTGCTTGCAGGTTGCCTTCAGTCGGCCTGAATTGCAAAGTCTTGGGTCCTGCATCGGTTGCCGTCTTCTCTTCCATGACGTCAGGTCATTAGGGGTATAAAACATGCAGCAGATGCCATTTTCTTTAGTTTTTCTTGCCCCTGATGTCAGGTGCCCCCAAAAAGGTTGCAAAAAAAAAAAAAAAAATATATATATATATATATATATATATATATATATATATATACATACATATACATATACACACACATGCAGCAATATAAACTTTACCTTCATCTACAAGCAAATATACCACATAGGTTGTAGAAGACAGAGAAGGAAAGATAAACTCCAGAATGACGGGTATGGTGGGATGGTAACCTGGACTGCAACAGTGAATACACTCGAACATCTACATTTAACTGTACTATGTTCTTCGTGGTTCACTGTTGCGGTCATTACATTTGGGTAGAATCCCAAAGCTATGGTTGGGAGGCAGGAGCTAAACAGAATTAGGTGTGGCTATAAGGCACTGCAGCACTGCAGTGGCAAAGCCTGCCCTGGACTTAGAGCAGAGAGGCAAATGATGATGCTTTGTGAAGGTGTGGACAGAACTCAAGTAGCAGCCTCTAGAATGTCTTTGGTTAGTACTCCTCTGAGAAAGGCTGCTGAAGTAGCTGCAGCTCTGGTGGAATGAGACCTAATGCCCTTGGGCACAAGTTTACCATGGTGTAAGTAGCAGAAACTGATGCAGTGGCTAATCCACTTTGAAATTGTCTGCTTTGTAATAGCCTTTCCTTCTGACCCTGCAGCATATGACACTAGTAATTGTTCAGTTTTTCTTAGAGCTTTAGTCCTGCTCCAGTAGAATCTTAGCTGCCTGTAGACGCCCAAGGAATGCAGAATTCTCTCCCCCTTGTTCTGCAGATTTGGGTAAAAGGTTGGCAGATGATTTGTTTGGTTAAGAGCCACACTGGGAACTACCTTAGTCATAAAAGTAGGATTTGTCCTCAGAGACATACTGTCTGGGTAAAATATGATAAAAAGGCTCTACAGCCATGAGGGCCTGTAGTTCTGATACTCTTCTTGCTGAAGTAATTGCTAGTAGCAGAGCTGTTTTCCATGATAAGAACTTTATATCGGCGGTAGCAGCCGGTTCAAATGGGTGCAGGGTGAGCTTTTCCAACACATAATTGAGGTCCCATGCAGGTAATGGCGATCTTCTAGGAGGCCTTAAATTTTTGGCTCCTCTAAGATACGGCTTTAGTAAAGGATGAGAAAAGATTGGTGGCTCTGTATTGTAATGAGCCGAAATGGCAGAGGCATGGATTTTAATTAATGAGAAAGATGGGCCTTTGTCAAGCATCTCAGTTAAGTATTGTAATATCTGAGGAATATTTGGTTCTGCTGTATTGATTCCTTGTGCTCGATTCCAAGCACAGAATCGCTTCCATTTGTCAGCGTAAGATTTCCTAGTACTAGGCCTTCTGGCTGAAAAAATTACATCCATCACAGCCTTACTAAGAGGTGTTGTTTGTATAACTACATGATCAGCCATGCTGCCAGGTTCAGTATCTGTAGTTGATTGTGCAGGATCCGATTGCTTTGCTGGGACAGTAGTCGAGGTCTTTGAGGTAAGATCCAAGCTGGGTATTGAGACAAGTTCCTTAAGATTGGGTACCAGTCCTGGCGGGGCCAGTCTGAGGCAATTAGTATCATCTTTGGTTTCTCTTGTCTGACTTTTAGGAGGACCTTGGGGAGAAGAGGCAGAAAGGCGTAAACTGATAGGTTTTTCCAACTGTCTGAACGATAGGGCGTCCATTTTCCATGCTTGTCTGTGATAAGTCCTTGTGCAGAATCTTTTCAATTGATAATTTTGAGGAGAGGCAAATAGATCTATGTCTGGGCTCCCCATTTCTCTGTTATCATGCTGAAGACTTGTGGATTTAGTTTCCACTCGTGAGGATCCATAAGGTTTCTGCTTAAATAGTCTGCCAGTGTATTTTGTTTTCCTGGCAGGAATTGAGCTTGAAGATGTATTTGGTAGGTCAAAGCTGTGTCCCACAGTGCCATGGCTAATCTGCATAGGGGTAGGAGTGTGTGCCCCCTTGCTTGTTTATATACCACATGACTGTGATGTTGTCCGTCTTTATCAGTAGCTGTCCTGGATGAAGCAAGTCCTTGAAAGCTGTTAGGGCATTTTGAACAGCTAGCATCTCTCTTTCTGGTCGATATGTAGATGCATTTGTTTTGGGGTCCATATGCCCTGAATGCATCTTCCTGCTATGTGGGCCCCCAGGCATAATCTGATGCATCTGTTAAGGTTTGGCTGGCAGGGGGGAGAGTGAAGGTCCGTCCCATGTTTTGGTGACATGCCTTTGCCCACCATAGAAACTCCTGTTGTAGGCAGGGAATGAGAGGAATCATTGCTTCCAGACTGTGAGGATGTTGACTCAATAAACTTTTTAGGTACCATTGAAGTTTCCTCATATGCAGTCTTGCATATGGAATTAGTAGGATGCAGGATGCCATAAAGCCCAGAGCCAGCAGAATTTGTCTTGCAGATAACTGGGTTTTGGTTGCCATCAGTTTGAAGTAAGTAGTCAGTTGCCTTTGTTTGTCTGGCATGAGGTAAGCCATCTGGGCAGCTGTATTCAAGCTTGCACCCAGGAATGTTATCTTTTGAGAGGGTACCAGTTGTGATTTCTTTTCATTTATTGTGTACCCTAGGCATGTTAAAAGCCTTTTCACAAATGCCAGGTGTCAAAGAAGAGTGTCCTTGTTCTCTGCTTGAATGAGACAGTCGTCCAAGTAAGGATATATTTGTATACTTCTTCATCTGCAAAATGCAATTACTGGTGCCAGGCACTTTGTAAAGACCCTGGGCACAGTAGATAAGCCAAAGGGCAGTGCAGAGAACTGGTAATGCATTAAGCCAGCTTTGAATCTGAGGTATCTTCTGCACGATTGTCTTAATGGGACATGCAGGAATGCCTCTTTTAGGTCTAAAGTCACCAGCCAAGCATTCTTGCCCAGCATGGGCAGAAGCTGCTGCAAAGTCAGCATTTTGAATTTTGGAATGTCTAGGTATGTGTTCCAAATCGATAAATCCAGTATTGGCCGCTAGGCCTTGTCCTTTCTGGATACCAAGAACAGTTTTGAGTAAAAACCTTGTCCTTTTTCCTGTTCTGGTACGGTCTGAATGGCACCCATTTCCATGAGGAAAGTAACATGTTTCTGTGCCTCTGCCCATTGATTTTTTGGCAGATCTGGCCAACCATTTGCACAGGCAGAGTGTGGAAATGAAATCTGTATTCCTGTGATACGATGTTTATTACCCACTTGTCCTGGGTTATTAACTGCCAATTTTGAGCAAAAAGTGCTAGTTTTCCCCCTATGGGTGCTGCCAAAAGATAAGTTCTTGGTGTACGCAGAGGGAAGTCATTGGGATTGCTTTCTGTAGGTTTGCACTTTATCTCCTCCAGATTTGGAGGTGGAAGCGCCCCATTGCTTTGACCTGTATGAATCTTGCGTCTGGTATCTGGAACCCTTAGGGCATCTGGATTTGCCCCTTTGAGCTCTGTCTGACACAGAAAAGGACCAGTTTTTTGTAGGCCAGTGTCTACTGAATCTTGGTGGCTGCACTTGTAAGACGTCTTTAATAGTTTGCATTGACTTAGCTTTATCTTCCATTTTCTTTAAAACCTCTTCTGCCTTAATACCAAACGGACAATCATGCTGTAAGGGTGCAACTAGTCATTTTGCTTCAACATGATCAGACAAATTCTGTTCCTTTAACCAAGCATGCCTCCTAATCACAGATCCAGTAACTGCAGCCCTGCAGGAGGCCTCTAAGGAATCAAAACCACATTGCAAAGTATGCTTTCCAACTTGTTCAGCTGCATGCACTAATTCCTGCACTTCTTTATTTTCTGCACATTCTGAAATCAACATAATTTTCTGTTTCAGCAATCCCATAACATGTTGTTGGTACTTAAGCATATGAAATTGACAGTTTTAGGCCCTGATTGCCAAGGTTGAAGATGTATAAACCTTTTTGACCCATCTGTCCAGTGCCCTTGAATCTCTGTCAGAGGGGGTAGGATTTTTTGCTGTTGAGGCCTTAACTCCCTTTGGACCCTGTGAAATAGTTTCAGGATCAGCAGCAGGGTTTCTAAATAAAAATTTATGTGAGTCGTGGACCCTGTAGTATCTGTCAGGCTTACTGGGAGCCGGAGGTAAGGAGTCAGGGATCAAGCTGGACTCTGAAAACACATCATCCACAATGTCTAAAACTGGGGGAATGGCTAAAGGCCTGTGCTGAGGAAGAAGGAAATCCCAGAGCCTCTTTTTTGATTCTGAGAAGTCTTGACTCACCCAGTGAAAATGCTTCCTCAAAGTATGCAAGGTTTCTACAAATGAATAATCCTCAGGAGGAGATGCAGATGGAATAGACTCCTCAGCATCAGAATCCTCATAGGGAGGTATAGATAATTCCTGATCAGCAGAGGAATCAGCAGAAATAGAAACCTGATCTGAATATTCATAATCAGTGTCTTGACTAGGCCTCTTATCAGGAAGTGGATGGGTACCAGTGATCAAGGTAACAAGGTCTTCAGCCATTTTGATCATCTGTTGTTTAGGCATAGAGGCCTGTGCAAGTGGCTCATACGTCGTTTTTTTAGTTTTAGAAGTTGCTTTTGTCTTTGGTTTTGCAGCTTTCGTCAGTTTGATATACAAATGTTGAGGTCTGAATACACCCTCAGAAGCCGGTGCCTGCTCAGCAGCTCCAGACCCATCCGTGGGAGATACATCCATCGGTCCAGTACCTTGAGTATCTTGCGGCATGCCGGACTCCACATGGGTGTCAGTAGAGGCCTGCGACTCGAAGGTAGCGGGTATCAGGGGCTGTGAAAGTGCCTCACTGAGTGCCGGTGAACAGGCGACTGGCTTAGGAGAAGCTTCATCGTCGATTTTGGATCTGGACTGCCTTTCTTTGTCCTTTTCTTTGCATTTTTTATGTACTCCGGTAGTCTGATTACTATCTGACGACATTTCTGGGTAGTTAAATCTGTTTCCAAAATACTTTGATGCAAAACTATACCGACGCTTAATACCGTGTTGGTTTAATCTAGCACAAAACCGACAGCCAGGCATGTTGTGATCAGGGCCTAGGCAAGGAATACAGTATAGATAGAAATCCTTATGCGGTATTTGCTTTCCACAAGTAATACAATTATTAACTTTTTCTGACATTGGTAAAAAGCAAGAAAAAGGTTTCTCCAATGGGGTACTTAGCTTTAGTGAAGACTTCGGTTCTGAAACTCAAACTCGAATATTTCAGTAGTCGGCCGACCAGCACTTGCGAAATGCTTCTGCTTCGGGCACCGCACGGCAAGAAAGACTAAAGAAAATGGCGTCGGCTGCAGGTTTTATACCCCTGACGTCATGGAAGAGAAGACAGCAACCGACGCAGGACCCAAGACGTTGGAATTCAGGCCGACTGAGGGCAACCTGCCAGCAGATTACCCAAATGTAATGACTGCAACAGTGAAACATGAAGAACATCCCCAGAAATTAGTTGACTGAATAAGGTATTCAGAATTACTTTCACTGGTTTGCACCCACTGAATGCCAGGATAAGCCATGGCTTCTCAGATGAGAAGATTTTTTGAGAATATATAAATTAATCAGTCAATCAGAACAAAAGAGGTAATGTCAATTTTATCAATCAAAAAATTAAAATCCCATACTGGGGATTCAGATGTAAAAATGCATTTTAGAAACTATTTCTATCTCTGTTGGAATCATGTAAGAATACTGCACCAGTTGTGTGCACAGAAGATAGCAAAAAAGATTTTACCAGTCCAAGAAAAGGCAGCTTATCCAATGTTTTAGTTGCACACCAAGACAAAATACGCCCCAAAAAATGTGAAATGGCTTCAAGACGCCAGAGAGAATTATTTAAGGAAATTTCAGAATCTAATGGCAATTGTGTTAATAGGAGTTATAACAATGGACCAGATCTAAGAGGGAATGACATTTTTATTATTATTATTATTATTATTATTATTATTATTATTATTAATACCCATTTGTTAACTAAGTAGGCCCATTGAACACACAGACCCTTTTTAGTGGTATCCCAGGGGCAATGTTTGGTTAAGTAACCCTGTACCACAGGACCTACAGCACACAGCATTCCACTGCACTGACTAACCAGGCCAAAACAGTTAGACTTCTCACCCAGGGAGCATATCCCATTTTACTTAAGGTAGAGTGACCTTGAAATTAAGTACACAAACTATGGAAGTACAGGAGGTAATAACAAGTGGGGTGCAGCACATGGGAATACACAGGTGAGACAGAGATATTTTTCTGGACTAGCATTTCACTAATGTGCTTGGTTGAATCCCTATTTGTCATGTACTGTAACCTAAGCTTGATTATAATGCTCAGCCTTGGGGTAAGGAAATTTTGTTCTTACCCCTAGGGTTGCCTGAAATCAGAGTAAGAATACTTATCAAAATAGGGGTGGGGTGTCAGCCTCCTTGTATTTAGTGATCTGGGGCTTTGTAGTTGCAAAAATGCTTTGTTTCTATTGATAGATCTGCTTGACATTTTTTATTGTTGACTTCAGTTTTGTTATGCTTCGTAACACTAGTAAAACCAAATTGTATAAAAACTGATGAAAAATAATAATAAAAGTGGTCCGATACACATCCAAATAAGGTTTAATACCATACAAAAACAAATGAAAATGACATATTAAGCACTTTCATCTCTCTCAGGAGACTTCATCAGAATACAATTAATGCCATTTCCTCTTCCATTTTTATACAAATTTACAAATTAAATCATTAATTGTGTCACCAATCAGATTCCATTTGGCAAGCATTGCTCATTACCATTTAAAAAGACATGTTTGTCACCACATCTTTGTTTTTATTGTTTTTTGAAGCATTTAAAGTAGAATAATTAATTTATGTATTCCAAACCTTTGTATTAGTGAATATAATATATTTTAATAACATCTTTGAATAATTAAATAATTTAAGTTATATTACTAGCCCTTTCTACCAACATGGGTGTAATAGAAACAGTTTCATTCAGCCCCGGTAGAAGCATAGCTGCTAATTTCAGCTGCTAATTTGGCAGCTGAAATTAGCAGCTATGCTTCCAGCGGGCTGAATGAAACAGTTTCTATTACACCCATGTTGGTAGAAAGGGCTAGTAATATAACTTAATTTAATTATTCAAAGAGGTTATTAAAATATATTATATTCACTAATACAAAGGTTTGGAATACATAAATTAATTATTCTACTTTGTTTTTATTGTTTTTTTAAAGCATTCAATGATCTGGTTATAAGGCCTTTATGCCCCTTTTTGAATAGGTAGTACCTAAAAAGATACTCTGGGTACGACGCTTCAAAAAACCAACAAACAGGACAGTAAACCAATGATGGGAATTTCTCACAAGGGACTTGAAGCATTTTGAGTTTGTGAGAGGGTACTAGGACAAAAGCCTTGAATAAATGCAGCTTCATATTTACGCATGTGGAAATGGTTGTGCAGCTTGAATCCCCAAAAGACTCTGCTGGCAACAAAATCAAGTTGTCCTTTTGAACTAGAAGGAATGAGGCCTGAAAATGGAGTGGCACAAAACTGAACAGCATTTTGACACCATCTCACTTATCACCCATACATCATAATTTGATATCACTGAATTGTGGAAATTGTGAAGCTTCCCTCTAGCTTAAGATGTGTGTGTGTGGTGGTAGGAGGGGTGTTTTTTTCCCACAATGATGAAGTGATGGAGTTAGATATCGCTATGCTACCAGACAAGGACCAGTCATGAACTGATTGTCTTTGCTGTCTTCTGCTACTGTAAAACTGGAATTATTTTCTTTTACTTGCATTGCTATCAGCTAGGCTTCCCCCTACAGAATAGTCACCTTTTAGAAGGATTGTTTCTTGAACAATTAAGGACAGGGAAATGAAAAAGTTGCTGTAACATAGGAATTTACTGAAATGCATCCACACTTGACCAGGTGAGAAGCTACTTTATTAGCAGTTTGAGTCAGTTTTAAAAAATCCATTGATGAATGAAAAAAATTCATTGGTTCGGGGTTAAATCTTCAGTATATATATTTACACAACTGGTATTATACCTGATGAGTCTAGCAGTTTACTGCTGGTATTCAGAGTAGCAGATAATTATACTACTTTTCCATAGTGTAGCACCCTTGTCTCTAGCTATCGGAAAAGTTGTAAGGGCTGGAAACAGGCCACACTGCTGCAGGGGTTCCTGGTCAACAGTTGCTAGGTCTGACAACCATATCTGTAACTACATTCCTCTTGGACTCCATAAACATTTGTTTAAGAAGCTGATGGCAGGGGATACAACTCTAGAAAAAATGTTCAGCAAAAGTAGGATGGCAGGGGATACAACTCTAGAAAAAATGTTCAGCAAAAGTAGGATAGCTACTGATTTTGGTTGTTGTATCTTTACAAGTTAAAGAAACCTTTTTGGATGGGGTAAAAACTTTTAGTTGATCATTTAAATGTTTTCATTAAATGAAGGCTTTCCCATAGAAAACATCTTGAGGTAAGGAACCTAATGAAAGGACTCATTGGTGATGCCCACGCCTTGACTCAGCAATCAAGGAGCCTCAATCTTCACCACTAACACCGGTGAGGGGCATCTCATATAGGAGGAAAGGATAACAAATACACACAGTAAAGTGCAATTTCCCTTAAGAGCACACAGAGATCACAGTCAGTCCGGGGCTGGTCGCTCCCTTTCTCTCCGGGTCCCCAATAAGACTCCCCACTGGTACAGCTATAGGGTCCAGATCTCAGCCTAGTGAGCAAGCTAAAACCTGCAGCACCCTCTCTGTCCAACCAGTGCTTCGTGTCTCTGCCCAAGTAGCTGACACACACTCACACTCACACACACACACACACACACACACACACACACACACACACACACACACACACACACACACACTTTGAGAAGAGCTTATACAACCACACAAACTACTCCTGGGAAAGGCTGGCACAGGTTCTCCAGTTGTGCCTCTTTTTCCCAGACTATACGGTAATACCAGCTGCCACCACCCACTAATATTTATCAGCTACTCAAAGGCCCTTAAAAGGGTGTCCAATTATTACTGTGCAATATTATTATCCAATTGGTAGTACATCCCAGGGCTAAAGCTATAGGAGTGGCTTTGCACAATTTAACAAAGGCATTCAAACACTCTAAAGAGCTTAAATTATCTCTACAAAACAGCCACAGTTGAAAGGGTTTAAAAAATATTTAACAACAAATAGACAAAACACAAGACAATACTTTCTACTACACAGTGCTAGTCAAGAGTTCAGAGATCACAGAGAAATACTTAAAATAATTCAGTAGTACAGTTCTGACATCATAGAAAAACACAGTCTAATCTTTCTAGTTTCTAGCTATTTCTAAGAGAAAACACAATTCTAAGATAAACTTGCATATAGAGCAAGATATTGCTGGTGAGTTGGATGGTCAAGACAAAAATGCTTAATGCTCTCGGATTCTCTCTGTTTTTAAAATCACATTCCTGGTTCACATTACATCATTATTCATACTTCACTGGGTTCCCAGGCTAACAGAAACTACATTTACATTCTTCACCTCTGGGCAGAAACCAGAGCAATAAAGAACATTTATGCATGCAAATTCTGGCCATTAACTCTGGACTTACTGTCTTCGAGTTTTAACATCAAAGGGTCACAACATGCTTTACTTGGTCAGTAGAGTGCACTGTTACATTTTTTTTTCAGTTCTACATGGAACACTAGTTTTACTATTTAAGACAACAAGCCTGTGGTTTACATTAATATGTACAGATGACAGAATTATCTCCAAAATTCTATCTGGCTAGGCTGACAGCCTTCACCTATCTTCACCTAATCTTCACACCATCATTCATCACCATCAGTGTCACAGCCCATAAGCGAGAAAAATCTGAATAAGCCACTCAACACACAAAGCATTTTCTGAATAAGTAACTTTATGCCAATTATCTTCTACTGAACTTAAGGAAGGTGGGACATGGGTTGCCTCTCACTCTTTGAAGGCATAGCATCAAATCTAGAACAGTCTGCTAAAGCATTAAACAAAATAATAGTGTAAAAAAAAACTAAGTCAGAATATTTCAGAGCTACATTTCTAAATTATAAACCACCAGGAGATTCCTCAGCCATCTGTAGAGTGACAATTGTCCATCACAGACATCTACAGAGCACATGATCATGGCCATGCTGCAATAATAATGAGCAGTTGCCCCAATGATGCATGACTTCCCTGGACACCTTAATTATAGACGGTGAGAAATCAATAGAATAGGCAGAGGCAAAACATGATAATGTCTGGAAATGCGAAAGTTTTAGATGGAGTACTAAGGCCTGCCTCAGCCTTGAATGTTGGGGATGGTTAGCAGTATCAGAAGCCATTTTAAGTCATGTAATAGAAGCCATTTTACATTATGCAACAGGATCAGTCTTCTGAAAAACTGCCTGAATGCAGTCTTAAAATCTTACTGGAGTGAAGATCATGGGAAATACACTACACATCACTTTCCAATGTGTATGGATGAACCTGTAATACCACAAATAGAGAGGGACATGCTTTGCTCAACCAGAAGGCTCAGTTGTACCTTATACCCACCTCTGAAAAGTGGAGAGAAAATTTTTATTTATTTATTTTTTTTTTAATGTTTGGATTTTTCTTTTTTTTTATTGAAAGCAGCACAATATTTAATCTCATTCTGTTACTCTAAACAATATAAATACAATTGAACATTTTTTAACGGTAATCGCACTTCCAAAACAAAATTTGTTAATGGCGTTCTTCCATCTCATCAGTAACATCCATTACGAGTGTGACACCCATGCACTGGCCCAGTAATCAAGGAGCATCAATCCTCACCACTACTATCAGTAAGGGACATGCACATTGGGAGGATAACACGTACACACACAATAAAGTACAATTTCCCTTAAGAGCACACAGAGATCACAGTCAGTCTGGGGCTAGTTTCTCCCTCTCTCTCCAGATCCCCAATAAGACTCCCCACTGGCACACCTATAGGGTTCAGATTTCAGCCAAGTGGTCAAGCCAAAAAGTACAGTTTTGTACCTACCATAAATGTAGATGTCTGAACTGGATAGCATCTGCAGTCATAACAACTGGGTTGTCCTGTCGTCAGGCAGCCCTTCGGTCGGCCGGATTCCAAAGTCTGGGTCCGGCTTCAGCTGATGTCGCACTTCACCCGACGTCATCTCTGCTGGTCTTTGGGTATAAAGGCATCAGCCGACGCCATTTTCCTCAGTGTTTCTTGCCCCAGATGCCAGTTGCCCTCTTGGAAGGCTAAATTTTGGATAAATGCCAATGTTTCCAAAAAGATAGAAAGCAAACACAAAAAATAAGCATGTATGTACATATATACAAACAAATACACCATAAGAGACTCCCTCCCAGCTAGCTATTAGGAGGATAAATACCCTAGGAGTACCACAGAGGGAAGGAGGGAGGTAATCCTGACTGCAGATGCTATCCAGTTCGGACATCTACATTTATGGTAGGTACAAAACTGTACTATGTCCTTCATGGATGCATCTGCAGTCATAACAACTGGGTAGAATACCATAGCCAACTAGGGGAGGAGGATGATAAAATTATGGTGTGGTTAGGATCCCTTGCAATACAGCAGTGGCAAACCCTGTTCGGGATCTAGAATATAGAGGTAAATTGTAATGCTTGGCAAATGTATGCACGGTGGTCCAAGTAGCCGCCTCAATAATGTCCTTGGTTGCCACTCCTCATAAGAAAGCTGTGGTAGTGGCTGTAGCCCTTGTAGAATGAGGCCTTATGTTCTGTGGAATTGGTTTTCCATGGAAGGAGTAACAAAAACTTATGCAATTTCCTATCCATTTGGAGATTGTCTGTTTGGAAATTGCTTTTCCTTCCCTCCCTGTTGCATAGGCTACCAAAAGCTGGTCAGTTTTTCTGTTACTTTTGGTTCTGTCCAGGTAGTAGCGTAGCTGTCTATGTACGTCCAAGGTATGCAGCATTCTTTCCTCTCTGTTTTGTGGATTGGGAAAGAAGGTAGGTAGGTGGATTGCCTGGTTTAAAGACACTCTGGATACCACCTTAGGCATAAATGTAGGATTAGTTCTCATGGACACCCTATCTTTATGGAAGATTAGGAAGGGTTGTACTGCCACTAAGGCCTGTAGTTCCGAAACCCTCCTTGCTGAGGTAATTGCCAGTAGGAAAGCAGTTTTCCATGATAGGTGCTGTAGATCTGCTGTTGCTGCTGGTTTGAACGGAGGGAGTGTCAACTTTTCTAGCACAAAGTTCAAGTCCCATGCTGGTAATGGTGGTTTCCTTGGAGGTTTTACATTCTTGATCCCTCTGAGGAACTGCCTGAGTAGAGGATGTGAAAAGACAGGTGGATCAAAGCTGTATTCTGCTGAAATAGCTGATGCATGTATCTTGATGGAGGAATAGGACAGGCCTGTATGTAAAAGCTCTGCCAAATACTCCAGAATGTTTGCAATATCTATATTCGACACATCTTTTCCTCTTTCAGTACTCCAAATGACAAACCTTTTCCATTTTCCTGCATAGTTCCTTCTTGTTGAAGGTCTGCGGGCTTCAAGGATAATGTCTTTAACCCTTTGGGAAAGATCTGGCTTAGTTGCTGCTATGTGATGTTCCAGGCAGTCAGCTGCAAAGTTTTTAGGTTTGGATGCATGATGCTGTAGTTGTTCTGAGTTAACATCAAAGGCATCAGGGTATTGACCACATTTTCTCCCGAGACATGCTCCTCAGCAGTGGGTACCAGTGTTGTCTTGGCCAGTTCGAAGCTATCAGGATTATCCTTGGACGTTCCTCTTTGATTTTCAGTAATACCTTGTGTATCAAGGGAAGAGGTGGAAATGCATATGCTGTCAGACCTGTCCAGCTGAAGGAAAGAGAATCCACCTTCCATGCAAGTGGGTGGAATGTCCTTGTGCAGAATTTTTTGAGCTGGTGATTGAGAGGGGAAGCGAATAGATCCATTTGTGGCATTCCCCATTTCTTTGTGATGGTCTTGAAGATGTCTGGGTGTAGCATCCATTCGTGAGCATCCGAGGTGGTTCTGCTTAACATGTCTGCTAGGGTGTTCTCTTTTCCCGGTACAAATATTGCCTGTAACTGGATGTTGTAGCCGAGAGCCAGATTCCAAAGGTCCAAAGTCATTCTTCATAGGGGGTATGAATGAGTGCCTCCCTGTTTGTTGATGTACCACATGACTGTGGTGTTGTCTGTCCTTATCATCAAATGGCCTTCTTTGAGGAATGGTCTGAATTTTTGGATTGCCAGTTTTACTGCCAGCATTTCTTTTTGGTTTATGTGCAAGTGCAGCTGGTCCTGAGTCCACAATCCTTGTACGCATTTGTCCAACATGTGCGCCCCCCATCCTAGGTCTGAGGCGTCTGTTGTGATGGTTTGGCTTGTTCGAAACTTGTGGAAGGGTAGGCCTGGGTTTGACTGGCATGCTTGGGCCCACCAGCGGAATTCCTGTTTTAAGCATGGGATTAATGGTATTTCTGCTTCTAGGCTGTGCCTGTGTTGAGACCATAAATTCTTTAGGTACCACTGTAGTTTTCTCATATGCAGTCTGGCATGTGGTACCAAGATTATGCATGATGCCATGAAGCCCAAGGCCTGCAGAGCTTTTCTTGCTGTTAGTTTGTTCTGTCTTGTTAATGCCAAGAAGTAAAGAGGGAGTTCTTTTTGTTTTTCTGTAGTTAGGAATGCCAGTTGTTTTACTGTGTCCAATTCCGCGCCCAAGAATGTTCTTGTCTGGGATGGTATCAGCCTTGACTTTTGTAAGTTGACTGTGTATCCCAGGGCTTGTAGCAAGTAAATGACCCTTTGTAAATCTGTTGTCAGCTTGCTTTTGTTGTCCGCTTGTAGCAGGCAGTCGTCCAGGTATGGATAAATTTGGATTCCCTGTAGTCTGCAGTGAGCGATTACTGATGCCAGGCATTTTGTGAATACTCTGGGCACAGTAGATAAGCCAAAGGGCAATGCTGATAATTGATAATACTCTGATCCTGCAAGAAATCTGAGGTATCTTCTGCAATTGGGTCGAATGGGGACGTGCAGGTATGCCTCCTTGAGATCTAGAGTTACCAGCCAACACTCCTTGCCCAGCATGGGAAGAAGTTGCTGTAGGGTCAGCATTTTGAATTTTGGGACAATGATATATGTGTTTAAGATGGACAGGTCGAGAATAGGTCTCCAACTTTTCTCTTTTCTTGGTACTAGGAAGAGTCTGGAGTAGAATCCTTTGCCCTGTTCTGTTATTGGTACTCTTTCCACAGCTCTCATCTTGGATAATTTGTTATCTGCTGTAGAGCTTCTATCTTTGATTTGGAGGCAGGTTTGGCATTCCTCTTTTACTGGCACGGGGTGGAAGTGGAACCGGTAGCCTTGCTCTATGTTCTGCAAACTCCACTTGTCTTTTGTGATATAGTGCCAATTTTTCAAAATAAGGCTAACTTTCCACCTAATGGTGCTGCTATTTGCTCCCTGGTAGGCGGAGTTAGAGTCAAGTCACTGTGATTGTCCTGTTGCAGTGGCAGTGGTTGTGTCTGTGCCTCTGTTATTACCTTGCCACTGTCGTCCTCTGTAGGCACCTCCTCTGGATTGATTTCTGCCTCTGGATCGCCTGTTTCTGCCCCTTTGGGATCTTGTGGAGTCAGGAAAGGACCAATTTTGGCAGGCCAGTTCCTGCTAAACCTTGGGGCTGAACCTGTAAGAAATCTTTAACTGTCTGTACAGATTTTGCCTTTTCTTCCATTTTCTTCATTACCTGCTGGGCAGGTGTACCAAATAAACTGGCCTTATCCATGGGAGCATCTAATAGCTTTGCTTTAACATGATCCGTAAGACCTGTTCTTTCAGCCATGCATGTCTTCTTATCACTGTGCCAGTCATGGCTGATCTAAATGAAGCCTCCAGTGCATCATAGCCACATTTTAAGGAATGGTTACTAACCTGTTGTATGTTATTTACCATTTCTAATACATATTTCTTGTCTAAAGATTCATCAGAGGATACTTTCTTAGTTAACTGATCAAGCATAAACTCTTGGTATTGGATCATGTGAAATTGACAGTTTAAAGCTCTAGCTGAGAGAGTAGCAGAGGTGTAAACTTTTTCCCCCATCTGTCTAAGGACCTGGATTCCCTTTCTGAAGGAATAGGGTTTTTTGCTGTGGTCGAGGCTACTGCCTTAGGCCCCTGGGAAATAGTTTCGGGGTCTGCCAGTGGGGCCTTGTATAGGTGGTGATGAGTGTCAGGTACCCTGTAATATCTATCAGGTTTGGCAGGGGCAGGAGGTAAAGAATCAGGAGCAGTGCAGACATCATTAAATGCGTCATCCACAACAGGTAAAACAGGAGGTATAGCTAAGGGCCTATGAGTCTGAGAAATCTTGTCCCTGCCATTGGAATTGTTCTCTCATGGCATGCAAGGTTTCCCCAAAAAGTGGGCCTGTGTGAGGGAGGTTTAACAGGCACTGCCTTAGCAGATTTGGCTGCTTTGGCCCTGGCAAAGGCCTTGATAGACATGGCTGCAGGGGGTCTAGCAGCACCACGTGCTGGGGTAGAGACATCCAAAGGGATGGTGTCTGATAAATCAGTAGAAACCACGGTTGTAGGCAAAATTTCTGAGGCTGATTCAGGTAAGGTAGCAGGAGCCTCAGTAGTAGCCATGGATTCGGCTGGAGATTGACCAGTTTTCTCGGTTTCGGCCGTAACAGAGACACTCGCGGCTTGCTTCACCGTGGTTTCGTCCGAAACCACGGACCGCGAGTGTCGGTCTTTTTCCTTGCGTTTTTTAATAATTTGGGTAGTCGGAGGATCCGACGGCATAATATATGCAAAGTCTGAGCCGAAAAACTGTTCAGCAAACTCCGACCGACGCCTTAGCGTTCGTCGGTTGAAGGAAGCGCAGGCCGAACAGGCTGCTACGTCGTGGTCTGGGCCTAAGCAAGGCAAACAGTAAGAGTGGAAATCTTTATGAGGTATTTGTTTCCCACAAGTTAAACAGTTATTGACTTTTTCTGACATCGGCTGAGGCAAGAAAGAGTCCCCAACGGGGTACTTAGCTTTTTAGAAGTCTTCGAAGTAGTATTCGGTAGTAGTAATCTCTGGATCTGACCGACCGGCACTTGCGAACAGCTTCTGCTTCGGGCGCCACGCGGCAAGAAAGACTGAGGAAAATGGCGTCGGCTGATGCCTTTATACCCGAAGACCAGCAGAGATGACGTCGAGTGAAGTGCGACATCAGCCGAAGCCAGACCCAGACTTTGGAATCCAGCCGACCGAAGGGCTGCCTGATGACAGGACAACCCAGTTGTTATGACTGCAGATGCATCCATGAAGGACATCCTCCAGCACCCTCTCTATCCAACCAGTGCTTTGTGTCCCTGCCCAAGTAGCTGACACACACACACACACACACACACACACACACACACACACACACACACACATTTGATTTATATATAAAACACACAGACACTCCTGGGAAAGGCTGGCACAGGTTCACTAGCTATGACCCCTTCTGCCCAGACTATAAGGTAGTACAGACTGCCACCAACCACTACTATCAGCTACTATAAAGGCCCTTACCGAAGGGTGTCCAATTCAACTGTGTAATTTTACTGTTATGCAATTGGTAAGTGTGTCCAGGGCTAAAGCTATTTAGGTGTAGCCTATACAATGTCACCAAATACATGAAAATACTTTAAGAGCTTAAATTATCTCTACACAAAACCAACCACAATTAAAATGTTTAAATATACTTAATAAAAACACAAGACAATACTTATTAACTCAACACAGTGACAGATAGTTCACAATTCACAGGAAATAAACATAGTAGGACAGTCTCACCATAAATATAGAAAACATCTACACTAATCTTACGATATTCCTATATATCTCTAAGAGAAATGCTAATATCTAAGTCTTACTTACAGAGCAAGGCAAGTGCTGGTGAGTTGTCAGATTCAGAACAAAATACAAAATGCACTCTCTTTCTCTCCAAGATAGTTCTTAAATTAATAATACACATTACTGCTGGGTTAGTTAGATGACATCACTATGACACTTGCATCTAGTTCCCAGGCTAAATAGATACCAACAGAATTTAACTTGTCTCTATTAAAAATACTTATGTCTCAGATGTACAGCTGCTAGGAAGTCACAGAGCAATAAAAAAACAATTTACATGTGAAACATAGTAATTATCTCTGTCTCAAGACAATAGAAAAACTCCGGTTGTAGACATCCTTTCTTTTAGCTGAGATAAACTAACGTTACACACATCATAAAATTCTTTACTTATTCTTAGTTTTGCAAGTTAACTCTATATATTCCAGTTTCTAATATGAAAGAATACATTTGCATTGGCATATAGCTTATACACACCTGTGCTCCCTTCCAGCAAGGTGCACTGTGGTTACAGTCTTGAAGCTCAGCATATAACACAGTTTTGTTACATTTGTAAAACAAGCATGTGGATCATATTAATATTTACAATGACAGAATTATTTACAAAATTATATCTAGCTAGGCTGGCTGCCTTTACAATGAGAATGAAAAATCAATCATTCACTTTGAAGAAAATGCTTAGAAAATTATACTTTTTGTTTAAGAATCAAGGCAAAGGCAGCTCATTGTTGAAGCAGAACTGAAGTGACCGCTCACTTCAGGAAGTAAAAAAAAAAAATTGGAAGATGGGTATGTGATTTGCTCTCTTTTCTAGCCAGACTACCCAGTAACAACCACTGTGCAGAATTGCATCCATCCAAACACAATTTTCAACTGCTGAAATGATCTAATTTGAACAGGGACACCTACCTATACATAATTCCAATCATATACACAATTTCCTGCTGTAATAACCTTTATGATGCAACCTATAAGGCTACAAAATTGCACACAGTTACAAAAACAAACACGTAAATTAGAAGTAAACATGTAGATTAGCTCTGTGTTGATTTTTCTGCAAAATTCTCTTGCAGAAAAAAGCAAGTATTCGTCAGTGACAAATGTTAACTTGCACCAGTAATTTAATGCATATGAGAGAGACAGAGAGGCAGGGAAAATAGTAACACACCGAGCATTCTGTAATAATTAGGTGAATGCATTTCTTTGTTATACACACTGGCCATAGTTTCACTGATCAGAGGTCAAACTAAACAATGTAGTCATTCTTTGTCTTGGTTTACTTGTAAGAAAGGACAGAATAAATATATGTATCTGCTTCAAAAACATCAAAGAAAAGTAAACAGGAAAATATCTCAGTGTTAAACAAAACATGAATGGCATTAAATGCAGAATAAAAATCAAAGAAATTTAAAAAGGTCCTGTGAAAAAAAGGCTTAATGTATCTTCCCCGAAGTCTGCAAGATCCTAACCAATGGCTCACCTACCTGCACCCAGTCCCAACCACCCCATTCATTCTGTAGGAGGGTAGGAGCCAGACAGCCATATGCTAGATGAGAACTTGAAATCCCATTCTTTCTCACATAAAAACTCTACTGTGCAATTAATTTTTTCAGTAGTGACAGTTGGGTTTTGTGGAGCAAGCCAGTTGCATGCACTGTGGAGTGACCTACTCTTTTCTCTCCTGGGCTGCTAACAGACTCACAATAGCCAGCTGCTCAGAGAAGGTGGTGTGTGTTTCCACACTCCTCCTCCTCCTCCCTAGCTCAGCATGAACTCCCTGATTTGAAAAGTGTGAGCCACTATGATCTCTACAAGCACAAAGGCAGGTCCAGGAAGAGTGAGGTCTGAGGTGGTGTCAACTATCCAAGCTCATCCTCCCCTACCTGGTGAAACTGGTCACCTGGGCAGAAGTCAAGGCCCGATAGCTCTACACAATAGGGGCAGAGTTGACTAAATATAGTTATTCACTTGTGCTTGTATTGTAATAGCCGAAGTTAATATCAAAGTCTCTTGCCAGGCTACATGCAGATTTAATTTCATAGCACAACTATTATTAGTCAATGTGACATCAAAATAAACTCATTATAAAAATGCAGTACTTATACATTATGCATTAACACATCATATTGATGTTAGCCTCAACAGGACATTATGGTTTAGTGACTGATTTAAGACTTTTTGAAATCTTTGTTTTTACTGTACTAGTGGAATGAGCTTTCACAGCTAATTATTGGACTACAGGTATGTATAATACAGAAAATGTCAAAGCTACAACTCGCGTACTAGTTAAATAAACATTGCTGTTTTAACAAATGTTTACTAGCTATGAAAACAGATTAATTTGGTCTTGAAGTCCTTTTTTGCTTAATCACTGAACGTCTTCCAGTAGAATGGTAAGTGGGAATCTCTGTACATTAGAGAGTCAACACTTTTATCTTTTGTATAAAAGATTTTATGGTCAATTATTTACAACTGAATAAGCATAGGTTCATAGGTAGGTACTAGGTTATCTGCCCAAGGGCATTTATAAGCCTAGCCAGAGTGTGTCAGCTTTCGCCGCCCCATTGATTAATTAACTGAGCCTCTGTCAAGAAGGCTTCTCTTGAAGAGCATTAGTGAGGGGCTCTGCCTAATGTAGTTAGGAATTTTGTTCCAAAGCATGGGGGGGTCTCTGTGACAGGAATCTATCCCTCCACCATGTTCTATTTATTGTTGTGGTGAGGTTTAGCTCACTAGAGCGAGTGGCTCGCAGTGACTGATTTCTTTAGGTGGAGTATGTCCATCAATTCTGAGTTGGACATGGCTTTGTAAGTCAGGCAGAGATCAACTCTGAGTAAGCAATATGCCACTGAGTACAGCCATAGTTTTTCCAGTCGGGCTGCATAGGACATATATTTGAGACCAGTAATCCTCTTGGTGAGGTACTTTTGTGGTCTTTCCAGCTCTTGGAAGTGTCTTGTGAGGTACATCCCAAATGGGGCATTGTACTCTATGATGGGTCTGATGAGTGATGAGTAGAGGGGTACTATAACCTATATTTCTAGATGCGAACCCTTTAGTAATTAGATGGGCTACATAGAAGGATTTCCTAACTACTTTGGCAATATGATTATCAAAGGAGAGATTACTATCTACTTGGGTCCCCAGATCTCTTATTACTGCTTCTGTATTAAGGGGGCTGCCACCTATGTGGTAATTCATGGGTGTTTTGTTTTTCCCAAATGGGAAGACTATGCATTTTTTGGTATTTAGCTTGAGACCATGACTTTGACACCAGGTGTCCGTCTCAGTAAGGCCCTTTTGGAGAATGTCTGTGTCAACCGGAGAGTCAATTATGGCTCCCAGTTTGCAGTCATCGGCAAACTTGGTTAGCCATAGTCCTCCTATGTTTGCCTGTACTTCTGAGAAGTATATGCCGAACAGCAAGGGTCCCAGGACTGAGCCTTGTGGGACACCACTTGCGACTGGTTTAGAGTTGGACCTGGATCCCGCTATTCTTACAGTCTGAATTCTGTCTGTAAGCCAGTTGGCAACCCATCTCGTGACGTAGGGGTTTATGTTCAGGCTGGTGAGTTTTTCTATAATTCCCGAGTGGGGAATGGTGTCAAAAGCCATGGCGAGGTCAAGGTAGGCTGTGTGAACCACCTAACCCTCATCTATAGCCTTGGTGACTGTCTCAAAGACGTCAACTAGGTTTAGTAGGCATGATCTGCCCTTAACAAAGCTGAACTGGGTCGGGTCAAGTGTTTGGAGGTTCCCAATGTCTTTGGTAATGAGTTCCATGATGATGCACTCCATAGAATTGCAGACCAGGCTAGTCAGGCTTAAGGGGCAATAGTTAACAGGGTCAGTTGTGGCCCCTCCTTTGTGGAGTGGAATAACCGTTGCTCTGCGCGATTCTATGGGCATGTAGCCTGTGGAGAGGCTGAGGCTGAACAGTGTGTTTAGGTGGGGGGGTTAGTTCGTGCAAGACGCAGTCTGGGACACCATCTGGCCCCATTGACGCTGAGCTTTTGGCTTTTGAAAGGGCTGTTTTCACCTGTGCGTCTGTGATTTCCAGGACACTACACTTTTCCGGTATTGTTGTGGGCCCTTTTGAGGGTGAGAGGGGGTGAAATTTGAAATGAATCTGTCTGCCAGGATGTTGGCAATATCAGTAGGTTCAGTATATTTTGTGCTATTTTGCACTAGCTCAGAGCATATCTGCGAGTTGCCACTTAGATTCTTGACATAGCTAAAGAACATAGCTAAAGAAGGTTTTGTGGTTATCTTTCAAATCCTTGGCTATGTTTCTTTTGAAGTTAGCCTTGGATGATTTTATGAGGGACCTTGGTTTCTTACTGATACTGATCAGGGATGTCTTTCCTTCTTGGGATTTGCTTTTTTTTCTGAACTAGTTTCCTCCTTCTATTGTATAGCCTATTTATGGCAGGGGTCCACCAGACTGGTTTCCTTCTCTTAGGAGAGCGAGCCTTGGTTTTGCTAGGGATGGCATGATCCATACATCCTCATAGGTGCTCATAGAGTACATTTGTAAAGGTTCCTGCATCTTGGACACTGTTATCCCTTTGCGTGGGGGCTGTGAAACTTACCACCTCTATCTTAAGTAAGGTGAAGTTTGCTTTAGAAAAGTTTTTCACTGTGGTTTCCTTGGTTGGGGGTGGTGGTGTGGTGTAGACATCCAGAGTGATTAGTTTATGGTCTGATCTAACCAGTGACGGGTTGACCTCCGGTGCAAAACACCTGTCTCCCATGTTGGTGATGACCAGGTCCAATATGTTTTCACCTCTGGTAGGGGAGTTAACCAGCTGATCCAGGGCATTTGAGCTGATAAATTCCAGGAAGCGCTGGACCTGCAAGTTTGTATTCGAGTAGTTTTCCCAGTTAACGGTAGGGTAATTGAAATCGCCCAATATCAGGGTGTTCGGTAGGACCTTCATGTTTTCCAGTGTCTGCAGAAAGGCGGAGTGGTGGTCCTGGGACATGGAGGGTGATCTGTAGAAGGCCACAATTTGCATTGCAGATTTGCTCGATGTTAGTTGCACATGGATGATCTCAGCGGCATCATGCTGCGCCACTAACCTGGATGTGTAGGTATCCTTGATGAATATGGATACACCCCCTCCCTTTTGTGTTTCGGTCCATGTTCTGTGGCCGAAATGTGTGGTATGAGTTGTAGCCAGGTAATGCTGGGGCGCTCTGTGGAGCCTTGCACAAGGTTTCAGTTACTGCACAGATGTTGACGTTCTCCATATTGAGGAGTGCTTTGAGCACATGCATTTTGAGATTTAAGCAGACCCTTTTTAGCCATGACCCCAAGGCAACAAGGACAATGACAAAGATGAAATGCATACTGGATTTAGGGTGACCAATTAAATAAATCTTTGAGAACTAAAAGAAAACCAAATTACTGAAAAGAAACCTACATGACAAAAAGAGAACATGAAAGCCCCTAAAGCAGTACTAGACATATGGAACAAGCACTACTATGGAGTTGCGAGGCAACTACACCAGTCAGTCACAAAGCCTTTAAAGGTCAACACTGAACATGGATTCAGGAAGTGTTCAGGATCAACCTGCACATGCAATGTATTTGAATTTGCAAGGGAGTTACCCTCAATAACAAACAATGAATAGGAAGTGAAGTGGGAATTACCTGGACAGGGAGTAGTGCAAATGAATTCAGGATGGAGGTGGAAGGTGGTTGACCATAACAAAAAAACAAACTAATATAAATTTTACAGGTGTGTGTGGCTTATTTATATATATATGGAATTTTAACTGTAAAATGCTGAGATAACTACAGAGATTTGTACATCACACGGTACACATATGATCAGTTTTGCAATACAGGCACCATGAAAGTTAGACCAGTTATAGTGGCTCTGTGTATTACTTACCAAGCTTTTTGAAAGGACATGAAAACCCTGAACAATAAAAATTTACCATGAATTTGATATGTGGGGCTAATCTTCTTCTTTCAGCTGCTCCCATCAGGGGTCGCCACAGCAGATCAACTGTTTCCATTTCTTCCTGTCCTTTGCATCTTGCTCTGTCACACCAACCACCTGCATGTCCTCTCTCACCACATCCATAAACCTTATCTTAGGCCTTCCTCTTTTCCTGTTACCTGGCAGCTTCATCCTTAGCATCTTTTTCCCAATATACTCTGCATCCCTCCTCAGCACATGCCCAAACCAACGTAATCGTGCCTCTCTGGCTTTGACTCCAAACCTTCCAACCTGGGCTGACCCTCTAATATACTTATTCCTAATCCTGTCCATCCTTGTCACACCCAGTGCAAATCTTAACATCTTCAACTCTGCCATGTCAAGCTCTGACTCCTGCATTTTTGTCAGTGCCACTGTCTCCAACCCATATAACATAACTGGTCACACTACCCTCTTGTAGACCTTCCCTTTCACTCTTACTGGTACTCGTGTCACAAATCACTCCTGACACTCTTCTCCACCCACTCCATCCTGCCTGTACTCTCTTCTTCACCTCTCTTCCACACTCACCATAACTCTGAACTGTTGATCCCAAGTATTTAAACTCATCCACCTTCGCCACCTCTACTCCCTGCATCCTCACAATTCCTCTATCCTCCTTCTCATTCACACACATATATTCTGTCTTAGTCCTGCTGACCTTCATTCCTTTTCTCTCTAGAGCATATCTCCACCTCTCCAGGGTCTCCTCCACCTGTTCCCTACCCTCACTACAGATCACAATGTCATCTGCAAACATCATAGTCCACGGGGACATATGGGGCTAATGGTCACTGAAAATGAATTCAGGAGATGGCAGAGGTACAGATAGCAGTTTTATGATGCAAGGTTCGATAGACATCATTTTACAAGTTTGGTGCAGTGATATTAATGTTTAGTAAAGCTATAAAGAAGTGTTTTCTACAGCAGTCTCATTTAGTTTGGTAGTTATTAATACACAGGGACAATGGGCTTGTGTCATTAAGTTTGAATTGTCCTTGTGTAACTCCATCTTAAAAGAGGATTTTGCAGCTGCTTTGCAGATTCCGTATCACCCGTGCAAATAACACTTGCAATAGTCTGGTGGTGATAAGAGTATGAAAAAAATTACTCTGAAGTGGTATCTGTGCCTAGTTTTTATGGGAGTGTACTGGCCCCCCATCTCAAACCCCTATGCTATGGGCTTTGTCCCAAACACACCTTTACTTATTATAACCTATGGGAAAGTGGAATCTCTCCCACAGCAATCTTATTTGAAAACTGGGGAATGTCATACTCACCGACATATAGACAAAAAACTCTCACACCCAGTTTGTAATACCTTTATGCAAATCACGCTTCTTCTCTGAAATCACCTCTTCTGTAATAAACTGTGAGGAGGCTGCAGTAGTTCACAAGGTGAGCGCCCACAGATAACATTCTGCAAATCTGCTGTAAAAATGTTTATTGAAATTTATGATGAAATGTTCAGCAAGGTAAACATGAATTCAAAACTTTGGCAGCTGGCAACATTAGGGAACCTGGCATTTTACTGACTGTAATTTTAGTCCTATACTGTTGGACTCATTACACTGGCATGAAGTTTCATTTTCTTGCATGTACTGTGTTTCAAATTGTTCAATATTGTAAAGGTTGAATGATGCCATAGTTAACACACATGATATATAGTCACAGGGTTGTGGGGGTTTTAAGGACGGCTTGCCTGCTGCAAAGACAGTTATGTTTGTTGTTTTCTTTACGTCAGCTATTTTGGTAGTCAAGTCTGTACCTTCTCTGATGTGGAGCCTAATTAAAATATAAATATTACTGTGTTTTGAAACTTTATGTTCCTGTACTAGCCCATGTAATAGTAGCATTAACTATAATTTAGAGCTGTATAGTGGTGTGTTGATTTATTACATGTTGTACCAACAGCTCCACTATGACTTTAGGAGCACAGAGGGATTAACAGTAATTTCAGCAATGCAGCCGTACTCACAGACATTACCACAAAGAGACATAACACAGGATTACTGTAAGAAACGAGCAAATGATTCATTTCCTATTTTGTGCAATTTGTTTTGTTAGATACATCCACTAACTCTGGAATGTGACTGGTCTGGCTCAGCTTACTGGAATCATCATAAAAGAAGGCTCAAGCAAACTAGGAAGGCTATCCCAGCTGAGTAGAGGTTTTGGCATGGTAACCAGGAAGTAGCCCCAGTGCAGGCATAACAGTTCTGTATGTTAAAGCCAAATTAGAGCACAGTCATATGCAGTTGCTCATGTGACTTCAAATAGCAATGATCAATGGCTTGAGTACAACAGAACATTTCTTAAACATACATTTTAAACCTACACATTCATATTATTGTATGGCACAGGAACTAGACTTGTAATGGAAACTAGGCCATTATGCTGGGCATTAGATTACAGCATTTGTTACAGTAATACACCAAAAGCATTTCAAACTGAAGACAGAAAAGCTCAATTTATAACAAAGTCTGCCCTTGCAAGTGTCTGTTGAACCTTACCCCAAACGGATCTGGGAATTGCACAATTCTGATGTAAAAGTTGCAAATGATACTGAAAACAGCTTTGTGACTGAAAGTTATCCCTACACCCTTATCCAGAAGGTTGTGTGGTCACAACTCAGGGTAAGAATAGTTGCCTGTCCATTCTCATATTTCTCAAAACTATGTGATTCAGACTTCTGAGACTCCCAGCTATTGGATGTTCCTTGGTTAAAGTCACGAGGAGTACATTGAAGCATTTTCAGAATTATTTTTGAACGGTACCACATGTAATGTGGAGGGGTTAAAGGACAGGAAAAAAATTCACTAGTTAAGCATTAGGTAGTGTAGTTTATCTAATTCTAAAATGATTCATCACACCATTCCTGAATAAAAGCCTGAAACCACAAAAGTTGAATTACATGGTTTCAGAAAGGCAAATCACAGAACAAAACAATGCCACCAAAAACACAAAGGTATACATGAGAGTATTGCAGTTACTAAGTGTCTGTGAACTGCTATTGTATACATCGCAGTGGTTCAGCATTAGCCACTGTCAGTGGTAGCCCCCTGTGAAGAGGTCAGGTTGACTTTGTTATTGAGTGTACTATGTATTTTACATTATCCTTTAAATGTTTACTAATAATCATATGTGCAGCTATACTTAAAAGCACTTCACCTGCTGTTGCTCACAAATTTTGCATGTCTACAGCATATTTTTCACCAGAAGAAAGTGCACTTGACGTTTATCTGCACTTAACTTTTTGCCTTATTTTTTCATAATTTAACATGTTGCTACAGTTCTCTTTAAGGCAACATTGTGTCTGTGTGGTAAGGTCTCAGCTATTCTGTTACAGGATCCATGCTTTATTTGTAACTTCCTGTCACTGTATGTATGGCATCATCTTGCCCTCTCTCTGTGAGTGAGTATACTGCAGTTCAGCATACTCACCATAAGTATGCCAATTGGCTTCATGTCACTGTATGTGTGACATCATCTTGCCCCCTCCCCCGTCTGAGTGAGTATGCCGCGGTTTCCTCGCACTTACCATAAGTATGCTAAACAATTGGCTTCCTGTCACTCACTGTATGTGTGACATCATCTTGCCCTCTCTCTCCGAGTCAGTGTACTGTGGTTTCCTCATACTTACCATAAGTATGCTAAACGATTGGCTTCCTGTCACTGTATGTGTGACATCATCTTGCCCTCTCTTTCCGAGTCAGTGTACTGCGGTTTCCTCATACTTACCATAAGTATGCTAAACGATTGGTTTCCTGTCACTGTATGTGTGACATCATCTTGCCCTCTCTCTCCGAGTCAGTGTACTGCGGTTTCCTCGCACTTACCATAAGTATGCTAAACAATTGGCTTCCTGTCACTCACTGTATGTGTGACATCATCTTGCCCTCTCTCTCCGAGTCAGTGTACTGTGGTTTCCTCATACTTACCATAAGTATGCTAAACGATTGGTTTCCTGTCACTGTATGTGTGACATCATCTTGCCCTCTCTCTCCGAGTCAGTGTACTGTGGTTTCCTCATACTTACCATAAGTATGCTAAACGATTGGCTTCCTGTCACTGTATGTGTGACATCATCTTGCCCTCTCTCTCCGAGTCAGTGTACTGTGGTTTCCTCATACTTACCATAAGTATGCTGATTTGCTGCTATGCATCGTATCTACCCCTGCCCTTCTAGCTTAGCTTGTGGGCTGAAAAGGGTCTTAGGACCACTTTGCTTAGCAGGTAAGAAATAAAATAAGCAGTGCAAACAACTGATATCAAAGTAATAAAATGACAAGGGTTCAAGTATTTTATTAGCATATACTGTTTATCATTTCAGCTAACATCTTCAAGGAGAACAATCACACATCAAATAGTAGTACTATTCAAGCATCAATTAAATAACTGAAAGCAATAAACAAAGCACAGAAAATATGGCTGGCTACTGCCACTACTAAAGTACGCTGAAAAATAAAAACCTCATCTCTTCTCAAAAAGTATTCAAGTAATGTGTAATCTCAAATAACAGGCCTGTAATTCCACAACAAATGATTTTTGTTTTACTTTTTGCTCTGATGTTATGCTGTGTTTGGCTTTACTATGCAACCTATTAAGGGAACCATGAATAAAACAGTGTTGCATACACTAAAGTTGGGGGGGGGGGGTTACCATGAATAAAATGGTGTTGCATTCACTAAAGTCTGTCTATATCGGTCATGATCATCAGGGATGGGTATGTAGTGCTGAGGAGGGTAAGAGCCTAGGAACAGCAGCATTCTTTAAAAGTGACCCTTTCTTCTTAAATTAATCTGTGTTACAGCACTGGGTTTAATGTACTCTGCTGTGGCTGCATTAACCCCCCTCCCCAAAACACATACCTAGAAACCCACCTGCCCCCCCCTCCTACTTCTTAATCCATGGATAAGCAAAAACAGAATGACAATTTTAAGGAGAATAAAACTTAGATGTGGCAGTTCCCAGTTTCATGCCTTGAAACTTGCATCTTCCTCAACTTCTCTTCTTTAACTACAGTTACAGATTCAGCAGCAGACATGCCTCTCAATTGCTCAGATTTTTGCATAATGTCCAGAATTTTGCCTCTGATGCTTGGTCCTTTCCTCGTAATATTTGCGGTTTTCTGGCAAAACGCTGAATATTTAATTGACTAAATAATGGCAGATTTTTGGGTGTCAGACTTTAGAAAAAGCATGCAAATGCAAAACTTGTTACAACAAATTTCTGAGTTTTTAAGAGCAATATTTAAAATCTGCCCATATTTTGAGCCTTTGCCCCCCCCCCCCCCCCCCAAGTATTTTCGGCTTTGTCCAGATTTCTTGCACCAAGAGGTTCAGAGTTATTGCTGGCCGACAGATTTAGTGAAAACTTCAACTCTGCCTCTCCCATCAGTAAATCCGAACATCCTCTGTACCTGCCCTCTTCCCCTTATATCTAGGGAAGAGGTCATCACTGCTCTTGCAAAGGCAAAAAATACAGCTTCCATGGGACCCTATAACATCCCAGGCTCCATCCTACATGAACTTCGGCAGGAACATCCAGCACCATTAGGCGCTCTATTCAACCAAAGCCTGAGTACTGGCTTCATCCCAATTGAGTGGAGGACAGCCACTGTCATCATCCCTTTGCACAAAGGTGGAGTGTTCAACGATCTGCAAAAGTATAGACCCATCAGCCTAACTAGCCTGATCTGCAAGGCCATTAACAGATTATTATGGACCTCATTAACAAGAAATAGGCAACTTCCAAACACTGTATCCCACACAGTTTGGCTTCATCAAGCAGAAGTCATGTCTGTTAAATTTGGTTGGCTTCTTTGAGAAGGTCACCAAAGTCATGGATGAGGGGAAGATGGTGCATACCACCTACCTTGACCTGGCCAAAGCCTTCAACACTATTCCACACTCGGGCATAATAGATAAACTCTGAGTAAACAGAACAAAAAAGGCAAAGACCAGGAAACAATCCGTGAGAATAATCCACAAATCAATAGCGTAAATGCAATTTATTACCGCTTTCGTCCAAGGACTTCTTCAGAATACACAATTACAAAAAACAAAACTCTTAAATAATGCTCTTAATTAATCAATCTATCAATTAATACAAAATCAAAAAACCATTTAAAGCAAAACAGCACATCATAAAAAGGCACATCATAAAAACAAGGAAACTATGTTTTCCTTTTTAATATCTAACTTGCCATTTTTTAGAAAACATTTAATATTAATCATGCCATTTAAGCCTGGGCTCTTGTCAGATTTTAAACGAATCTGCCACATGGCTTCCCTCTGTTCAATAAACAGAGGGAAGCCATGTGGCAGATTCGTTTAAAATCTGACAAGAGCCCAGGCTTAAATGGCATGATTAATATTAAATGTTTTCTAAAAAATGGAAAGTTAGATATTAAAAAGGAAAACATAGTTTCCTTGTTTTTATGATGTGCCTTTTTATGATGTGCTGTTTTGCTTTAAATGGTTTTTTGATTTTGTATTAATTGATAGATTGATTAATTAAGAGCATTATTTAAGAGTTGTGTTTTTTGTAATTGTGTATTCTGAAGAAGTCCTTGGACGAAAGCGGTAATAAATTGCATTTACGCTATTGATTTGTGGATTATTCTCACGGATTGTTTCCTGGTCTTTGCCATAATAGATAAACTCTCTCAACTAGGCATCAATATGTATGTTACCAGATGGGTAGCAAACTGGCTCACTAATAGAATCCAATTAGTCAAAACAGGGGAAACCACCTCAAGCAGTAGACCTGTAACAAGAGGCATACCCCAGGGGTCAGTCTTGGGGCCTCTCTTATTTGGGATTTACTTTTCTGAGGTGCAGGCCAAAACCAGTAGGCTATGACTAACAAAATTTGCAGATAACTGCTAGTTGAGCATTGTCGTCAATTCCCCTAGTGACGTGGATATCCCCCAAGAGGGTCTCACCCAAACAAATGACTGGTGCCAGAAACATGGCCTGAAGCGAAATACCAAAAAATGCATCATCATCCCCTTTGGAGAGAATGGTGTCCCCACAAATTATCACATTAATAACAATGTCCTAAGCATATAATCAGTTGTGAGGGATTTGGGCACCCAGGTTCATAGCAACCTGACGTTTGACCAACATGTTGCTTCCATTGTACAGAAAACTTTCTACATGGCCAACCTCATAAGTAAGGGTATCTCATCCAGGGACAAGGTGGTCATAACATCCATGCATTCTTCCCTTATAAGGCCCATTATTGGGTACAATGCCCTTTTCAGCATGTACCTAGCAAAGTACATACAGCAGCTGGAGAGACCACAGAGGTTCCTCACCAGGAGAATCCAGGGCCTCAAACATTTGCCATACACAGATAGGCTAAAAGCCCTATCCCTCTACTCAGTTTCATACAGACTCCTCAGAGGTGACCTCTGTCTGGCATACAAGGTGATCTCTGACCCCGCCTTGATGGGACTGCTGCATATCCACAAGTCAAGCTCCACTAGAGTAACACACATATGTGGCCTCAACCTAATCTGTGACATCAATGGGACTTGTTGACGAGACAGATCTGTGTCTCAGTGAATCCCCCATCTGTGGAATAAACTCCCTGTCCACATCAAGCAGAGTACCTCTTTACCCCTTTTTTAGGCACAACCTGGATGAGTGGAAGGGAAACAAAAAATACACCCCTGGGATTCCATCCGTGTCCCTGCTGGACAGGGTCATCAGGTGCTGACTTGTCTAAACATGGGCAAAACACTTGGCTAGGCATACAAGGGGCTCAGGGCCAATAGCCTAGTAACTTCCTATGACACCAGACATCCTTAAATCTGCACTACCCAATACCCTAAGGAAGCTGCATATCTTGAAAACATGGTTATTCAAATCCCCTGTACAGTGGCCTGTTTTAAATTGATATATACCACTTCTATTACTTAAGAACACCCATTTGTAACAGAAGGCACTCAGACCTTTGCTCTTTCCTCCTCTGCCAGGATATCAACACTGTTACTAAATTACAAAGATTCATAAGCTGCAAGAGGACTGAGATCTAATCATGAATAAAATCAAAATCCAGGATTACCGTTTAGGACCTGTAAGCTTAGATGCCCTACAGGTGAAGAAAATATAGGTATTTCGCAAGAGACTAAACCCCATCTACACATTAATAATAATATACCATTTGGGATATTTTAGTTAAGATATATGAAGTGAAAGAGAAATAGTGTATTTAGAAATCATCTAAAAATGAGATAATACCCATTTTTCTGTCAGGTGACGGTGAATAACCAACACGCACAGGTTATATTTAAATGTCATCAAATATTATGGCAAGCTTATCTACAATTAACATTAGTTGCTTGTTTAGTGCATCAAAAGAAAAGAAACTGTATATGAGGTGGGCAAGGTAAGATTATCTTATTTGCTACCAAATATTAGTCATTTTTGTTTGCCCTGGTGGTGTACAGGGATAAAGCCTTAACTATGGCCCCCGAAACTAGAGTCTACATAACAGCTTGGGTGCTTGACCGTGCAGGCAGACAGGATAGGTGCACCCATTCTGGGAAGTGGAAGAAGGAAGGAGGCATGCATGCATGCTTACTGAAGGCACTCTAGAACAATTAACTCCCTGATGGAGCTATGGAAAATAGGAAATGCGTAGTGGTGCCTGTAGGGAGGAGGGGCAGTCTTGCTGACACATTAGCCCATTGGTAAAGTGAGGGATGGGACTGTGCTGATGCGCATTGCATGTCCCACCCATGGGGTATTAGCAGGCTGGCATAAAGAATGTGAGAATTCAGTGCAAACACACTCCCCAGCAACAGTAGAATGTTGCTGCCCCAGGAAGCTTGATTACCTCTCCAGACCTGAACCTGGGTCAGGAATAATTCAAAGGACTTAGGAGATTCAGCAGACTTGGCAGATAAGGAGAGCTCTGGCAGGAGCTGATGGGCTGTTGCAGGGAGCCAAAAATAGACTCAAAATATTAGTCATGTATTTTTTAATACAGTGACATCCTACTCATCCTTCATGTTATCATACCTTTTAAACTTTTTTGAAATAAACCCAGGATCACCTCAACAATTCTGTTTTAAACATGGTATTATTGTATAACCACAATAAATACAAGGAGTATGAAACATAATCTACTCTCCCTTTGAACACAGATGAAAACGCCAAAACTGCTAAAACCATGACGTGGTTCCCTTTCAAATACAAAGGCCTGGAAACAGAAAAAAGTGGTAGAATCCTTCTCCTAGTGGCAAAAATGCACCATACGCTAGACAAACTCCCAGCAGTTCCTTGGATCATAAACATAACTGCCTGAGGTGTGGATATCTACTCTGAGGAATGTTCAGAATCTGTAATAGTGTTTAGTTCCTCTATTTATATACACAGTAAGGTTCTTTCTACCCTGCATCACTTGCTCCCCTAAATTAGAAGGCAGTTATATAACAGGGTGTTAACCCCCATTATGACAGCAAGGTAAATACTTGATTCTTTACTGGATTAGGACAGCTGCCCTTTACTCCAATGGCTAAGCAGCTAATCAATTCACAGACAAGTAAAACCGAGGTGGCATTCTTTGGAACCATTTCACTCGTGCAGTGAAGTTGCAAAAGCAATAATATTAGCTTTCCAAGATTTTTACTTCCTTTGCACTCTCATATTCAGTCTGAAAAGCTGAATCTGCCATGAATATAAGTGTTTTGTTAACATTCAAGGGTGCTGATAAGAAAGTGGACTTTTCTTTCACCATGGTGAATGAATTTATACATCTTAATCTTAGTCGTAGGTTGTGCTCTCTCTCTCTCTCTCTCTCTCCCTCTTAGTGGCAGTTTTCACAGATGCGTCTGTACTACATGTTCTTTTGGATTTTCAAAGCTTAAAATGACTTTCTTTTAAGCATTTTTGTGAGATCATGGCTCTTGAAGACAAACTTTAAGACTTTTTCATAGGTCCATTACGTGTCTTGGACTACTTATCCATATTTTCCCACCTCCTTCTTTGCTAATAGTTGTAACTTTTTCTACATACAAAAAGCTAGTATTTGATCACATTCAGTAGTCACTCACTTTCCAATGTTGTGTCTTTCGGTTTATCCCGGTTAGGGGTCGCCACAGCGGAATTCCGGTCCGCTAATGTTTGGCAGTGGATTTTTACGTGCCGAGTTACCAGCCCTGATGCACAGCCTTCAACAAAGGTACACCCATTCATGCATGCCTCCACACAGAAGACGCTCTAGCTGAGAATCGAACAGGACAACGTCTTGCTGTGAGGCGACAACGCAATCGCAGCACCACTACCGTGGACTAGTCACTCACTTTCCGATATTTTAGACAATTCAGGATTATGAAGGAGCCAGACCCTATCACTCTACTCAGTGAGTGTCAAACAGAGAACTACATCTGGAAGGCACACGGGTCTATCACTGAAAACACACTTGCACACAAGCATGCGCGCACACACACGCACACAAAATCTACAGGGCAGGCAAATTAGAAAACTGTCTATTCACAACACAGCACATCTTTGGGATGAAGAAAGGAACCAGGATATTCAGAATTGTTTGTGTCTTTCGGCTTTTCCCGGTTAGGGGTCGCCACAGCGGAACACCGGTCCGCTAATGATTGGTAGTTGATTTTTACGTGCAGAGTTACCAGCCCTGACACACAACATTCAACGAGGGTACGCCCATTCACGCATGTCTCCACGCAGAAGACGCTCTAGCTGGACATCGAACCGGACAGCGTCTTACTTTGAGGCGACAACGCTACCGCAGCACCACCACCACTGCATGCGAATAAATGGAAGATGTACATACTCTGCACACAAGGTACTCCAGCTGGAAAGCAAACCTGAGAACTAAGAGGTGTGAGGCAGTAACACTAACTACTGCAGAAATGTAACATACTATTCATAACTACTAGTGATCTATAGCATGCCAAGACAAAAATCACACATTGGAAAAGACATATTAGGAGAAAAATGTGTGTTCCATAGTTATGATTATTCATTATTTTAAGTGGAAATAGTACTCCTCTTCAATAACATAACAAAGATAATCAAATTTCTAGTACACATGACATTAATCAGATATCCAGCAAAACTGTCAGATAAATATGTTGTTCACTGAATATTTAAATGCAGAAAATTTCCTGACAATGCTGAAATTCTGCTTTTATATAAAACAAGTGTGACAGTGCCAGATAGGTAGCAGTGTAAGATAAGCATACCCATACTGCAAGGTGACATGTGACTACTTAAAAATACAGCTCAGACAATTAAAAAAGAAAGAAAATAAAAAAGAAAGAAAGGTTAGAGAAAAGGGCATTGTGATTGCTCCCCACTACTAATAATTCGCTACAGTTCTGTTCAGAGAACATTTAGAAAAATAACAAGATATTTCAGTTAGCAGGTTTTATAACCAAAAATCTTGTTTGATCAAATGCCCATTACCAAATGATCATTCCTCATTAGTTAAATTATAATGTATTTTAATGCATTACTTATTGGTGAAACTTCTGAATAGCAATGAAAAAAAAAGTGAAAAAACCCCCCCACCATGCTACGTATAGGATCCTGTAAACTGTCATCTCATTCGTGGGACTTTCAATCAGCAGTATCCACTTTTAATCTATTCTAATGCTGAGCTCTTACTAAATCTATTTTTTATATCGGCATATGCAAACATACTACCTTTTCTCTACTCCTGGAATCACAGACGACGTGTCATTACTATTTTGCACCATTTTAGACTGCCAGGAGATATAATTCTACCTAGACTCTACTATTTATATAGCTGATTGTGTCAAAGAACAACCAGAGTTTTCAGAAACTGCCTCTGCAGTATACAATTAAATGCCTTTGAGAACAGCGTTAACTAATAAACTTCCCGATACAGAAAAGAAATACACTTCTTATTTAATTATCTCAACTGAATGTCTAGAAAAAAAGACTTACATAAGTTGACAGTGACTTTGACAAGCAATGCTTTTAATGATGGGTGTCATATTTTGGATTTACAGCTTCAGATATACTACTCACAGGTACAAGTCAGTGATCACACATTTCTCCGAATTCACTGCATCAATATATCCCTTTCATTCCCCATGATACAGTAATCTTGGAGTTGATTATACTGGACAGGAACCAACAGATCATGGATCTTCATATACTGCATTGGGGTGTTGAAAAACCTCAATAAGTAACATTTTTCTTTGTTTTATATTAAGTGCTACCACAAGTTTTTTTGATATGGCGCTCTCCACTTTTTAATTACTTAATCATAATCATTTTTATCTTTTGCTCTTAAATATTCACAATTAGTTTCATGCCTGCCTAAAGAAGCTGTCAGGAAAACATTAAGATGCTGTACACAAGCAATTCAGAGCAGTCAAAAACTTTTTTGTTTTGAAGAATTGGTCCTTTTAATGGAACATGAATTTCAGTTTAAGTCAAAAAACTCATAAGTTTAGTTTGTGTCTGGACTTAAAATGGGTGGTGAAATCTGACTGATGGATTTGATGACCATAATTAAATATTTCTGCATGGGTTATTTTTTTCTGATACAAAAGTTCTGAATAACAGTGGTTTACTTTCATTTACCAAGGAAAACAAGTACTAAAGATACATATCAAGAGAAGCAGATGCTGAAATCATTTAGTAATCCCCAATCAAGGGATGAAAATGAACATGAGTGTGCAGATGCTGTCATGATTAAATGTTCTTTTTACCTCTATTAGATTGTCCTCTGCATTCATTAATCTGAATCCAGGGATTCTCTTTGAACTACAAACCACTCCCACATCTTCCGAGTGTTTGCAGTCTGTAACGCCCCATCCATTTGACGTGCATGCAGCAAGGGTTGCTTCATTTCCTGTGCAATGAACATTATCTAACCAGATCCGACCTAAAAGAAATTGAGAGAAAGATAAATATGAGATGACTTTCTAAAGTAAAAGCACAAATATTCCATAAAAGTAGTAGGATTCAGGTTTTACAGACTCAGCAAAAACTTTATGACTTCTCTGAAGCAACTAAAACTCATACTCTGTTGGGTTGTGAACATCCAATATGGGATAAATATTTCCTGTGTTAAATCATCCCAAATCTTTCACAAATGACAATGGATTGTACAAACAAAAAATACTTGCATCACATGACACAGTAATCTAGAATAAATGAAATAAAACTGTATTTGCCAGTAACAGCGTGATATCAGGTTCCAAGTTTGCAGCAGGTAGTGAGACCTAATTCTGCTTCAGGCTTCGCTGTCTGAATTTTAAATGTGCCACACCCCTCCATCTTTTCTGTGACAATGAAATACAGCAGAGAAGTAATCACGGACCACTAACCTCCATGGATACATCAGTTTGCCTATTTTATTTATTTGAATTTGTTTACAGGGTAGAGCACTGATCAGTTCTGACCAATTTCAATCTCTTTCATTCTTGCATTCAGCATGTCTATCTTACTCCTCCTGAAAGTCAACTCTACCATCTGCTTTCTGTCTTTCATATGTTTTATCCTCTTTTCTCATCTCTCTACATTTCTGCCTTTTTTTTTAATCACCCCCCAGCAGCACCTGTCCTTGTTAACTGGGTATAGCTGACCCTGCTTTAATTTCCTAAGGGCTCAACCTGACCCACATCTGGGGATGGCAAGGAGACAGAGAACTGGTGCAGCATCATACAGGTGCCAGTCAGTGTGCCACCCTCCATCTTGCGACAGCCTTGCATCATCAAGCTATGCTTTTGGGAGGTGCATACATGCTTCTGTGCAACCTCCTGACCAAGCTTTCTAGGATCTTAATACTGCTACTGCAGTGAGCTTAGGCAGCCCCACCCCCAAGATCAGTGAACCAGAATCAGCCACTCACTCACTTATCCCCCCTCAGAATCTGGTGATTTCGGCACTCGTGGGGATAGTTGAATATGTTGTCTGGGACACAGTAAGGGCCTATTCTGCCTTTCTTGTGCCATCAGGCTCTTCATATGCCTCTTGTTAGCTTATTCACCATTCCTCCGACTTATTCTCCCTCTTCACTTTATCCATCCATCAGTCTTCCACTCTGTTGCATTTGCTGTTTCCCTGCTCCATCTCCATCTGTTTTCAATTTCCTCTTGCTCTCACCATACCAGGATATACATTTAAACACTTACAATCAGGATGTGAAAGAATTAGCACCACAGTAATGTCTCAGCACAAAATTTTTAAGAGTTAATTATAAGGAGGGCAGCTCACAAATTTTGCTCACTGGTTAACAAGGAAAGTGAGACATGGAAAACATGTCTGTTATGCTGTGCTTGTCAATAAAGAGAACATGTAGTCTTGGTGAAAGTTGGTATGCCAAATGTCAGAGTGGCTGAAATACAGAAAACAAGGGGTGAAGGGAAAATAAGAAGATGGGATAATGACATTTAAAGTGCCTAAAAGGATCACTTCACCCTTCTTTTTCTCTCTTGTAACAGCTAAGAGCACTTAAGAAGTAGAAAAATCCTTGGTTCTTTCTAGACAATAAAAAATGAACACAGGATGCCACCTCTGCAATGGCCAAAATAAATATGGTGAAATAAAAATAGTAATAACCAGACTTTAGTACTATGAGGCGAAACATGCACTTAGAATGGGTAAACGTAATACCCCCAGGGATGGTAATGAAATCCTGACACCAGTCGAAGCAAGCAAGGAAATTGAAGGTACTTGCATATGTAAGGCGAGTGATGTTCACTAAAAAGATGGCAGGCATGCACAAAAGCAAGCATGTGTAGCTGCCAGAATGTTTCCAAATTGATTCATTAAGAAAATAATGACTAAAACCTAGATGAATTATAGTGTGTCCTGAGATTCCAATATTTGCAACTCTGTTATGCAAAGTCTGGATTTAACTGCCTCTGTATAGTCTAGCTGATGATTTACTTATTAGCTAATGGGTTTATGCATTTTACTGATGCCTATAGCAATGTGGTATCTGCTTTATGAAGGGAGACTTCTTACAGCTAATTCTTACAATTTGAATATTCGAAGATTAGCTTATTTTAAGGGTGAACAGTAAAGTATGTTCTTGTTTTGCTACCTTTGACTAACTGGTGGTTGCATTATTGTAAACTTGGTAAGGAACTGTGTTTAAGCTAGAGAGTTAGAATTAAACACTCCACTCTGGAAAATAATATACGAGTAGGTAAAATAATTTTGCTTATGTTTTAATCAGTTTTTGTAAGACTGCACTGGAATGTACTGAGAGGAGTTTGAGGTGGGCAGAATCCTGGGTAGCCAGTGATTGTACATCTGAAGTTAAGCCATACACTGTATAGTGGATCTGGGTTTACCATAAATCCTGAAGGCCAACTGCCCCTCGTACATTACCTGTTAGCAGTGGTGGGATTCCACCCCCCCATGATGCTACTGGAGTTAAAGACCACAGCTCCAGCCTATCCCAATATGGTCACTAGGATATCACCTACATTTAGTGATCATGACCCAAAGTAGGCAGGTATGAGAGTATGTTATTAATAACTCATCAATGCTACTACTTCACTCATGAAAATGTGACCACAGACATTCCCTCTACTCAAAGCTGTGATGCTGTCCTACTAGGCGACTGCAAACTTATGGAGGGCTTAGTCTCATAATATTCCATATACTAATTAGCTGACTGCACAGCTGATGCACTCATTGACAAGTGTTAATACTCTACCAAAGACTCTTCAGCACATTCTCTGCAAGGCTGAGGACACATTTTCTGCCAGGGGTGGATAAGAACCTGGTACTCTCATTAGATACAAGACTCGCGTAGCTGGAGTGAGCACACCTGCTTCAGGAACAGTCTACAACTGAGTGGTGTTATGTAACCAATGAGAATGGCTGAAAAGCAGCTCCACTTGGATGATGACTGAAGTAGGACAGGCTTTTGGAGAACATGTAACAGCCTGAATGTTACACAAATGCACAAAGGGATTGCCAGTATTACCACACTAAAGAGATCATTGCAAAAAGCTGATAAATATAGCTAAAACAAGCTATTTGAAACAAAGGCAAATGACCCCCTTTAGCAAAATCTGTAAGAAGGAAATTTTTAAAAAACTTGCAGGCAAAGATAAGTAAAACCAAATCCCTTCCATAGTAAGCAACTGTGAACATGTTAACTCTCAAAAGTTAATAATGGACAGTCAGCTGCCTCTTTCGCAAATTAAGGTCTTTTTGGGCCTTAACGATACAGCATAACAGCCTGAAACAGAATCATGTCAAGCAATTCTAGTTTGATTCTTGTTGTGTTCTCTTTGTAACTTATTTTGGAAAAACACATTTCAATTACCTCTTCAAAATGTTTATTTCAGCAAAAACTTACGTTGTTAAGGATGCACAATATCCAAGACATGTATTTGTTTCAGCAGGGAGTGTTCATGGGCTTCATGCCGACACAGTCCAGGGTGCACTTACTTTGTGTTAAGCAGTGCACATCAAGCAGCTAAGCACAGTCAGAGGAATGCTAGCATTGTTTAGTTTATATTTAACAACTAAAATCTGCTCTTACAGGCTTAGATTAATTTCCCTGATATTAAAGCTCAGTTTCTGTGCTATTATAATTGGTCTGAAATGTTATAATTACAATTACAAGTGCTATAACACGACACCTTTCCCCCTTTCATAACTTTAAATTGTAATTTTCCCTACTACTTCCTTATGTTAGAATGCAAATTGTGATGTGCTTATTTGCTGAAAGGCTAATGAAATAAAATGCTTTTCATCACTGCAATGTTGCTAAACTTAAATTATGCTAAAACTAAATACTGTCCATCCATGCTGTTCGTTGGCTTTACATGCGTGGTCCAAAAACTGCCTTCCTATATTCTGAGCTACATCATCAAAAGGGGACACATGATGACACTAATCTACAAAGAGGAAAGGAATGCATGGATTCTTGATGAATTTACAGGTATTTGTTTAAAAAAAAAAATGAAACCCTTTTTTTTTAAACTAATTCTCCACGCAAGAAGATGCAAGAACTGCACTAATGAAAATGAAGTCCGTGATAGCAGCAGGCTCAGATGAGGTTATAGCAGATATGATCAGGATGTTGAGTGAGTTATGGGAGAAATGCTTCCTGTGGGAACTCACAGCAGTATGCAGAGAAAAACATATCCAAGATGCCTGGAGAATAAGCATATTAATGCTAGTGTACAAGAACAAAGGGGACATACACAACTGTGAGAAGTACAGAGATATCAAACTCCTGTCACACTGCATGAAAGTTGTGAGAGGATAACTGATAAATAAATATGGAGTGTGGTAGAAAGTAAGATGGAAGATGAGCATCTTGGATACAGATCAAGAGTTCAACTGGGCATTCCTATACCTGAAGGAAGCATATGACAAGGTCCCAAGAAAGCTGATTTGATTCAAGGTCCCAGAAACACTGATTGAATCAGTGCATTCTATGTATATGGACCCAATGATACAAACAAACAGTGTTCGGACTCACAGAGGAGATTCCAGTGTGAGTGGGTATGCATTAGAGTTCAGCTCTAAGTCAACTGCTGTTTATACTGATGATGGACTACATTATCAAACAGGTCAGAAGGGACAGATCAATAAAGTTGTTACATGCAAACTGTGTGGCATTACAGGCAAACTCTTGAGAACTTCAGCAAAGGATAGGGGAACGGAATGCAAAACAGAAGGCACATGGGATGAAAGAGTACAGATAAGACAGTTCTAATGACAGCAAATGGAGGAAATCAGAAGCTCAAAATTGGGACAGAAAGAAATATAGTGGAGCAAGTTAAAAGCTTTAGGTACCAAGGAGGATTTATGGAGGAGAATAGAAGTTTGCAGCCAGATGGTACTGAGGCAGTACATGACAGAAAAATGCCAAAGAAGCTGAAGAGTAAGGTGAACAAAACAGTGATGCAATCAGTTCTACTGTATGATACAGAAACCTAGGCAGTGAAGGCAAAACAGATGAGGAAGTTAGAGGTGATGACGATACAGTAAGTGTTTCAGACTAGTGGTAGGATGCACACTGTCAGACAGACAAAGAAACGAGGACATCAGAGTAGAAGCTAAAGTAGCTACAATTGCAGAGATTGTCAAACAGAACAGATTAACAG